>NW_016826348.1:46084-72410 GCF_001698545.2 Rhinopithecus bieti
ACCTTGTGATTCGCCCGTCTCGGCCTCCCAAAGTGCTGGGATTACAGGCTTGAGCCACCGTGCCCGGCCCTATTTTACAACAATTTTACAGATGGAAAATTTATTAAAAAACATCAGGATGGTGTTGACAGTGAAAAGGTTAAAGAGTTACTTTAAAAATTTACTTTATTCTGGCCAGGTGCCGTGACTCACACCTGTAATCCCAGCATTTTAGGAGGCCGAGGTGGACAGATCACCTGAGGTTGGGAGTTCGAGACCAGCCTGACCAACATGGAGAAACCCCATCTCTACTAAAAATTAGCCGGGCGTGGTGGTGCATGCCTGCAATCCCAGGTACTCGGGAGGCTGAGGCAGGAGAATTGCTTGAACCCGGGTGGTGGAGGTTGCAGTGAGCCAAGATCTCGCCATTACACTCCAGCCTGGGCAACAAGAGCGCAACTCCATCTCAAAAAAAAAAAAAATTTTTACTTTATTCCAAATGTTTATATTTACTTTGGGGCTTCTGTGACCAGTTTAATTTTCATTTGTAATTGACTTGATAGAATACATTATGTTCAGTTAAGATTTCTTATGATGTGATGAGGAATAGGAATTTTATGTAAGTAAGCCCAAAATTGTATCAGATTAATCTGATATTTGCAGAAGATATTCATGCATTAATATAAGGACCACTCTGCTTATTCATTTGACTGATTTGTAGCAACATGGTTAGAAATCATCAAGGTGTTTGAGATCAAAGGATCATCAGAGGTCATATACTCTAATCCTTTCTTTAAAAAATTAATAACTTGAGCCTCAGAGAAGTTAAATGACATTACCAAGTTCTGCTGTTAGTATAGTGACTTTATCTTTACCTGAAGCCAGGGCTTCTTAGCCCTAGTCTGTAATGTGTCCTAGTATGCCCGTAGAATCTGGTCCTATCAGCCCAAGTCTGTTAAATCAAATAAAACTAGGGCTTGGTGCTTCCCCTTGTCTTCTACCATACCATTGGGTTTCCTGTGGACCATGCAGATAACGATGATGGGCTCAGTTGGCTTGATAGTGATAACTCCTAAAGCAGCTGCTTCTAAGTGTGGTTCTCAATCTGAGGAAGTTAAAAAAAATTTTGGTGACTAGAACCCACTTCTCAGCTACTCTTACTAAATAAATCTGTAGGGGAGTGATAGTTTTCAATTTTTTTTTTTTGAGATGGAGTCTCGCTCTCTTGCCCAGGCTGGAGTGCAATGGTGCGATCTCAGCTCACTGCAACCTCTGCCTCCCAGCTTCAAACGATTCTTCTGCCTCAACCTCCCGAGTAGCTGGGATTACAGATGCGTGCCACCATGTCTGGCTAATTTTTGTATTTTTAGTAGAGACGGGGTTTCACTGTGTTGGTCAGGCTGTTCTCGAACTCCTAACCTTGTGATCCGCCTGCCTCAGCCTCCCAAAGTGCTGGGATTACAGGCATGAGCCACTGTGCCCGGCCTTCACATATTTTTTGAAATAATAGGCCAGTTGTGGTGGTTCATGCCTGTAATCTCAGCACTTTGGGAGGCCGAGGGGGGTGGATCACTTGAGGCCAAGAGTTCAAGGCCACTCTGGCCAACATTGTGAAACCCCGTTTCTACTGAAAATACAAAAAATTAGCTGGGTATGATGGCATGTGCTTGTGGTCCCAGCTACTCTGGAAGCTGAGGCATGAGAATCGCTTTAACTTAAGAGGCAGAGGTTGCAGTGAGGCGAGATCGCGCCCCTGCGCTCCAGCCTGGGTGACAGAGCGAGACTCTATCTCATTTAAAAAAAAAAAAATCATAGGCAATAAAGGTTGAGAACTGCTGCCCAAAGGATCTATTAAACTATAGGTTCCCAAACCTGGCCAATTATCAAAATCCCTCAAGAAGGGGCAGTGGGGTCTAAGGGACCCCACTGGAGGAGATTAGTAGTCCAAGAGTGAGGTGAACTGTTGGAAGTCCTCAGACTTCCAAACTATTAAAATAGAATAGTTTTGCTTCCTCAAAATAGAGTAGTTTTGCTTCCTCACTAATTTTTCTGTATTGATTAGAACCGTAACAAGTGAATTAAACAACTACAAAATAGTTATGTGGGCAACAGACATTATTGTAATGAAGTGAAGTTTGGCTCAGGCCTTGTAACACAATTGCTTTTTGGATTAAAAGTAAAAATATTTATTAAATCATGTGAGATTATGTGTAAGTTTTAAAAAATTGGTCTTATACAAAAGTGTTGGGTTTTTCTTTGTTTTTGGCTGGATTTGTTTTTAAGCAAGACAGAATATTTGTATTGTTGGAGAGTCACAGAGGAGGTGTGTTTGTGGATTTAAATGTGGAGATAGTGTGCCTTGAATGCCCTTTATCAGTCTGATTCGAGCCACCGATAATCATGGATTTGAACTACCCCCCCGCCCCCTGCGCCTAGATAGGGTCTCCCTCTGTTGCCTAGGCTGTGGTGCAGTGGTGTGATCTTGGCTCATTGCAACCTCTGGCCTAGCCTCTTGGAGTAGCTGGGACTACAGGCACACAACACCATACCCAGCTAATTTTTTTTTTTTTTTATAGAGACAGGGTTTCACCATGTTGCCCAGGCTGGTCTTGAACTCCTGAGCTCAAGCAACCCACCTGCTTCGGCCTTCCAGAGTGCTGGGATTACAAGGCCTGAACCACCATGCCCAGCTTTCACTTCATGTAAAAACCATAGTTTTTAAAATCCACAGTCTTACTGACGAACGCAGAGGTTGTTTCCAGTGTTTTCATTTGCAGTGCTGCAGTGATTGTTTTTGCACATGCCTCCTTATGCACATGTGCTGTGGCTTCTGGGACAGAGAATGGACATTTTAAGTGTTTTATTGATCCTGCTAAATTGTCCTTCAGCCAAACTGCTGCAGAGGTGATGGAGATGAGGTGGGTACTCAGGAGAATTGTGCCCAGTGCTTGTGTGCTAGTTGCTGACCTGGAAACATTTTATTAAAAATGCTCGATTAGGTTAGTGATGTAAAGATGATTACCAGGTGATAGTAACCAGAATAATTGTGTCAAAACATTAAGAATCATCAAGAGATGCCAGGCATGGTGGCTCATGCCTGTAATCGCAGCACTTTAGGAGGCCGAGGTGGGCAGATTGCCTGAGCTCAGGAGTTCAAGACCAGCCTGGGCAACATGGTGAAACCCTGTCTCTACCAAAAATACAAAAATTTGCTGGATGCAGTGGTATATGCATGTGGTCTTAGATATTCAGTAGGCTGAGACGGGAGGATCGCTTGAGCCTGGAAGGCAGAGGTTGCAGTGAGCCGAGACAACACTGCAGCCCGGGCAACAGAGTGAAACCCTGCCTTAAAGAAAAAAAAGAAAAAGAATCATCAAGAGAAAACTTAATTTGATGTGTTCTGCGTTTTCTTTGGTGCTTCCTGTCAGTGTTAGAAACTGTAGGTTATATATTTAATAATTTTTCTCCTGTATTTGTTCAACTTGACTATAAAATATTAACTCCAAATGCCTAGAATTTCAAAACATCTCTTTGTTATAAAGTATCAGCTATTTCTGAGTCCTCTTAAGCTCATAGTATTATGTCATTGTAAAAGATCTGTTGTGAAAAATAATTTTTGTCAACATGAAAGGTCTTACTGTGTCTCCTAGTTTACATTTTACATGGTCTTTTCCATATATTTATATAGTTGACATATATAGCTTTTTTTGTAAATATACTTTCCTATATGAACATGCCAAGGTTTACTTAAGCATTCTCTTATTCTTGGACATCTAAATTGCTTCTTATTTTCTATTGTAAATAAAGTGCTAGAAGCTTCCTTCCTGAAAAGTTATTTACTGTTCAGCTAGTATTTCCATCTGTGTTCCTCAAAATAAGATTGCTGAGATTCATGTATATTGCCAGAAAGATTGTGAGGTTTAACAGTGAATGAGGAAAACTTTTAACACTTAAGGTCTTCCAAGTACAGCAAGTTTTATCATTTTACTTTTTTTTTTTTTTTTTTTTTTTTGAGATAGGGTCTTGCTAAGTTGCCTAGGCCAGTCTCAAACTGCTGGGCTCAAGCAATCCTTCTGCTTCAGACTCCGGAGTAGCTGGGATTATAGGTGTGCAGCACCACACCCGGCTTTCTTGTATTATTATTATTATTATTAATTTATTTATTTTTGAGGTGGAGTTTCACTCTTGTCACCCAGGCTGGAGTGCAATGGCCCAATGTTGGCTCACTGCCCTCCATCTCCCAGGTTCAAACGATTCTCCTGCCTCAGCCTCCCAAGTAGCTGGGATTAGAGGCATGCGCCACCACACCCAGCTAATTTTTCTATTTTTAGTAGAGACATGGTTCCTCCATGTTGGTCAGGCTGGTCTTGAACTCCCAACCTCAGGTGATCCACCCGCCTGAGCCTCCCAAAGTGCTGTGATTACAGGTGTGAGCCACCGCGCCTGTCCGCTTTCTTGTATTATTTTTATCTTGCTGTAGTGGTTGTAGGATTTTTGCCTGATGTGTTCATTGGAGTGTGTGTGTGTGTGTGTATGTGTTTGTGTGTGTGTTTTGAGATGTATGACTGTGTTGGTTGTGTTGTCATGCTTTGAAGGTTCATTCATGTGCTCATCTATTTTTCTTGTTATACTTAGTCACTTAAAAACCTCTTTTTTTTGGATTTCTAATTTTTACAGTTCCTGTTTTATTAATCACCTTCTTATGTGAAAGTGAAGTAATAGTGTACCTGGCACCATTGAATTAGAAAATTGTGTGTCCCTGATCAGAAGATCACATACACAGGAACTAGATAAGTTGAGGGATTTAGCAGTTCCAGAAATGGGCATTTGTGTCTTCCAGTGGAGAAACATCTGCAAAAGAATTGTGCAGATTTGGTCGGGCACAGTAGCTCATGCCTGTAATCCCAGCACTTTGGGAGGCTGAGGCGGGCAGATCACCTGACGTCAGGAGTTTGAGACCAGCCTGGCCAACATCGTGAAACCCCGTCTCTACTAAAAATACAAAATTAGCCAGGTGTGGTGGCAGGCGCCTGTAATCCCAGCTGCTTGGGAGGATGAGGCAGGAAAATCACTTGAACCCATGAAGCAGAGGTTGCAGTGAGCCAAGATGGCACCATTGCACTCCAGCCTGGGCAACAGAGTGAGACTCCATCTCAAAAGAAAGAAACAAAAAGAATCATGCAAATCTATTTAACTTTCCATAAAGTGAGACAGAGCTCCGTAAGTTAGGGTAAATTTAAGGACATGTAATGTGCTCATTATGTTATTAGGAAATTAATGGTGAAATGGGTATTTTGGCCTTGTGTGGCTTCTTGAAGATGATCATGTGAAAACAGCAAGGCCTGGAAGGGAGCTGAATTGGGCAGATGCAGATTTGTGGACTCTAGTGAACTGTGGAGAAGCAATTGGGACTCCAGGATGAGATCTTCTTAGGTTGGTGCAGAAGTAATTACGGTTTTGGACTGTGAATTTTAAATCATTATAACTAGGCTTAAACACATCTTTATTAATCAAAATAGGAACCATTACAGTCAACACATTTTCACTAACAAGAAATAAGTTTGTTTCTTCCTGCAGCACAAAAATTCGTGCTTCAGGATTCGACAAACTCTTGGAAAGCATTTTCTGCATCCTGCTGCTTGCGGAAATGTTTTCCCTGCAAAAAGTTGTTGAGATGCTTCAAGAAGTGGTAGTCGGTTGGCAAGAGGTCAGATGAATATGATGGATGAAGCAAAATTTCGTAGCCCAATTCGTTCAACTTTTGAAACATTGTGTGACATGAGGCCAGACGTTGTCATGGAGAAGAATTGGGCCCTTTCTGTTGACCAATGCCGGCTGCAGGTGTAGCAGTTTCCGGAGCATCTCATTGATTTGCTAAGCATACTTCTCAGATGTAATGGTTTCGCCAGGATTCAGAAAGCTGTACTGGATCAGACCGGCAGCAGACCACCAAACAGTGACCATGACCTTTTTTTTTTTTGGTGCAAATTTGGCTTTGGGAAGTGTTTTAGAGCTGCTTCTTGGTCCAGCCACTGAGCTGGTCATCGCCAGTTGTTGTATAAAATCTACTTTTTGTCGCACATCACAATGCAATTGAGAAATGGTTCATTGTTGTGTAGAATAAGAGAAGACGACACTTCAAAGTGATTTTTTTTTTAAATTTTTGCTCAGCTCATGAGGCACCTACTTTTTGAGCCTTTTCACCTTTCCAATTTGCTTCAAATGCCAAACAAGCATAGAATTGTCAATGTTGAGTTCTTCGGCAACTTCTCGTGTAGTTGTAATCGATGATTGCTCTCAATTGGTCGTTGTCTGCTTCCAGTGATCAGCTTCTATGCCCCTCATCTTCAAGGCTCTTGTCTCCTTTGCAAAACTTCTTGAACCACCACTGCACTGTATGTTTATGAGCAGTTCCTGGGTCACATGGGTTGTTGATGTTGTGAGTTGTCTCTACTGCTTTACGACCCATTTTGAACTCGCATAAGAAAATTGCTTGAATTTGCTTTTCCTCCAACATCGTTTCCATAGTCTAAAACAAACAGCAAGTAATAAGTTATTAGCAAAAAACATAAAGCAAGAAATGCCCATTAAAACGATGTGTAACATAACCACATTTAGGAAAGTATTCCAGTACTGCAAATTCCAACAATGCAAAACTGCATTTCCTTTTGCACCAACTTAATACATTAAAAACACTTGATGCTTTAAATAAGTAGTGACCCTGGGATTCCTAGATCCCTTGTGGGTCCTGATGTAATGTGGTCTGCAGATGTTTTCAGTATTCGTAAAGGTGAACAATTTGCCTGTTAACTAAAATATGAAGTTGTATTTTGGGTTTGTGTGGGTCATCCATTCTCATAACGTCTGAGTCTTCTTTTTATTGACTTAGAGACTTCCAGTCCTCTTATTTTGCTTGGTGGTAGTATGTACAAGATAGAAGTTTAGGCACAATAATCTATTCAGTGGCTGTAATAGCAGCTTGTCCTGCCTGGTTTTTTTTTTTTTTTTTTTTTTTTTTAACATATTTGGGGAAAAAAAATTCCCCCTTTTAAAGGGGGAGAATTATTTTTTTTTTTTTTTTTTTTTTTGTAACAGCATTGAGGAGATATAATTCACCCATTTAAAGCGGGTGAATTATATCTTTTATGTTTTAATGTATTCCTAGAGTTGTGCAACCATCACCAGAGTAAGTTATAGAACATTTTCATCAACCCCAAAAGAAACTTTGTTTTCATTAGTCATTCCTCCTCATTTCTCCCCTAACCTCCCAGCACTAGGCAACCATCAGAATACTTTTTGTCTCCACAGATTTGACTGTTTTGGACATTTCATATTAATGGAATGTACGATACAATAATATAATACATTAATTTTGGAAGGCCAAAGTTAATGGCCTTTGATGTCTCCCTTTTTTCACTTAGAGTAATATCTTCCAGGTCCATCTGTGTTGTAGCCTGTATCATTACTTTATCCTTTATGTGGCTGGGTAATATTCCATTATATCGTTATACCATGTTTTGTTTATCTATTCATCAGCTGATGGACATTTAGGTTGTTTTCCATTGACTATTAAGAATAATGCTGCCATCATGCTTGAGTTTTTTTGTTTTTTTTTTTTAGGGGTGGGTGGTGGGCAGAGGGCACAGTCTCACTCTGTTATGCAGGCTGGAGTGCAGTGGTGCGATCTTGGCTCACTGCAGCCTCCTCCGCCCTCTGGGTTCTAGTGATTCTTGTGCCTCAGGCTCCTGAGTATCATGCTGCAGTTTTTATGCGAGCATACATTTTCAGTTCTTTTGGGTCAATATCTAGGAGTATCCCCACTTTTGGTTCTGAGTGTTAATTGAGCCTGTTGTGTTCTCACATTCCCTGTACTTACATGGAAATAGTGCTTTGCCTAAAAAGAAAAACAAAAGACCTAATTGCGCAGGCGAGTGAGAGAGAGAGAGAGAGAGAGAGAGAGAGAGAGAGAGAGAGAGAGAGACGCTAGGGTTATTTCCACCCTGATACTCTTTGTGTAGTCTGGCTTCTGTGGGAATTTCTGCATCTTAGTAATGACAATTTTCAGTTACTTGCAGTAAGTAAATTATCAGCCAGTCTTACTCTGTATTACTTGTCTAGGAGGAATTTACTTGTATATTGAGAGAAATGCTGCAGCTTTTACCTTACTTCTAATGGGGATTAATGCTTACTTAACTTGCAGTTTCGGAGGCAAATAAAAAGTGTAGGACCAATTATGGTCTTTAAATGAGAGAGAAGTCTGGCTAGTGAATGGTGATTGGCAACTCCAGTTGACTGTTCATGGCATCTTAGATCTGTGAGGAGAGAGGAGGGAAGGAAAGTTCAAGCTGGTCTTTATGGTAAGTTCTGGAACATTTCCCTGTGTCAGTGGGTCTTCTGTTCATTCACTGTATAAAATGGCTGAGGAAAGTTTTCATTTTCATACTTCCTCATTGTGTAAACCTTTGATTTTTAGTGATTTCAGAGTCTGTTTTTATAATTATTTAAATATGTGAAGAGGATACAGAGTAGCATATGGAACCTCTGGTTATCTTCCACTGGGATTTGACACATTTGAGTTCCTTTTTTTCCTCCTTCCTTCCCTCCCTCCCTCTCTCTTTTCTTAAGGAATGCAACTACTCAGATTCACCTGCACACCCTTGGCATACCTCTCACTCCCGGTCACCCCCACTTCCTCAGAGGTGACCAGTCCTCAGAGCAAATGTGTGCCCTTTCCATCCGCGCTTTTATGCTCTCATCTATGTTTACATCTATTAGTACACTATTGTCTGTATTTTTAAACATTACATAAATGGTGTAATTTTTACTTTTAATTCTGTAGTGGTATTTCTCAAATTAAGTTCTGCATAAAACATTTTATAGATATCCAGTGTTAGCTTAACGTTTTTCTTATTGTGGTAAAATATACGTAAGAGAAAATTTAGCATTTTTGCCATTTTTAAGTATACAAGTCAGCAGCATTAAGTACATTCACAGTGTTGTATAACCATCACCATTGTCCATTGCCAGAACTTTTCCTCATCCTAAACAGAAACTCTATACTCATTAAACAATAGTTTATCACTCCTTCTCTGCAACTAGATGCTGGCAGTCACCATTCTACTTTCTGTCTCTATCAGTTTGCCTGTTCCATCTAAGTAGAATCCTACATATTTGTCGCTTTGTTTCTGGCTTTTTTTTTCTTCTTGCGATGCTTTGTTTTAATTATGTTTCTGGCTTTCTTCATCTAGCAGGCCGATTCCAAGGTTCGTCCATGTGGTAGCTTGTATCACTTTAATTCTTTTAGAGATAATATTACGTTGTTTGTATATGCTACATTTTGTTTTTTCATTCAACCTTGATGGACATTTGGATTGTTTCCCCCCTTTAACTATTGTGAATAATGCTGCTATGAACATTGATGGCCAAATATTTGTTTGAATCTCTGATTTCAGTTCTTTTGATTCTATACCTAGGAGTGGAATTGCTGGATCATATGATAATTCTATGTTTAACTCTTTGAGGGATGGTCAGACTTTTCCACCATAGCTAAATCATTTTACCTTCCCATAAGCAAAGTTCAAGGGCCCTAGTCTCTCCCCATCATATCCTTTGCACTTTTTTTTTTTTTTTTTTTTTTGAGGCAGAGTCTCACTCTGTTGCCCAGGCTGGAGAGCAGTGGAACGATCTTGCCTGACCTCAAGTGGCCCCTGCTTTGGCCTCCCAAAGTGCTAGGATTATAGGTGTGGGCCACTGCACTCTGCCAATTTTTAAATTTTAATTTTCATGTAGTTTTCATTTTTTCATTTTTAGTTTTTGAAGGGATAAGGTCTCACTTTGTTGCCCAGGCTGGTCTTGAACTCCTCACTTCAAGCAATCTTCCTACCTCAGCCTCTCAGAGTGCTGAGATTATAGGTATAAGCCCCTGCACCTGGCCTTTACTCTGTCCTTTGATGCACAAAAGCTTTCAATTTTGATGAAGTCTATTTTTTCTCTTGTTACCTGTACATTTAGTGTCGTATATCTAAGAGACTGTTGCCAAATGCAATGTCGTGACGCTTTCCCTCAGTGTTTTCTTTCCATAGTTTTATGATTTTAGCTCCTAAGTTTAGGTCTTTGATCTATTTTGAGTTAATTTTTGTATACCGTTTAAGAGTCAAACTTGAGACTCTGGGCGCAGTGGCTCACTCCTGTAATCCCACTACTTTGGGAGGCCGAGGTAGGTGGATCACCTGAGGGCAGGAGTTTGAGACCAGCCTGGCCAACATGCCAAAACCCCATCTCTAGTAAAAATACAATAACTAGCCAGGCATGGTGATGCATACCTGTGGTCCCAGCTACTCGGGAGGCTGGGCAGGAGAATCACTTGAACCCGGGAGGCGGAGGTTGCAGTGAGCTGAGATTGTGCCACTGCACTCCAGCCTGGGTGACAAAGTGAGTCTCCATCTGGGGAAAAAACAAAAAAAAGTCAAACTTGAGTCTTTTGCCTATGGATATCCAGTTTTCCCATCACTATTTGTTGAAAAGACTATCCTTTCTCAACTGTGAATGGTCTTGGTGTCCTAGCTGAAGTTATTTTTATTACTATGTTACTTAGGAACGCACGTAAGGCCGGGCACGGTGGCTCATGCTTGTAATTGCAGCACTTTAGGAGGTCAAGGTGGGAGGATTCCTTGAGCCGAGGAGTTTGAGACCAGCCTGGGCAATATAGCAGCAAGACCCCATCTCTATATTTTAAAAAAAGAAGAAGAAGAAGAAGAAAAAAACCACTCTGACACATAATTATTTAAACTTGTATGCATTCTTTTCTTTCTTTATTTTTTAAAAATTGAGATAGCAGCTTACTCTGTTTCCCAGGCTGGTCTCGAACTCCTGGGCTCAAGCAGTTCCTCTTACCTTGGCCTGAAGTGCTGAGATGACAGGTGTGAGCCACTACATCTGCCCTGCTTAGAGATTATAAAAAGAAAATAAGTTTACAAATTAAAGACAGATAAAATGACAGAATCAGTAAAATTAAAATTACTTTTAGGCCGGGCGCGGTGGCTCAAGCCTGTAATCCCAGCACTTTGGGAGGCCGAGACGGGCGGATCACGAGGTCAGGAGATCGAGACCATCCTGGCTAACACGGTGAAACCCCGTCTCTACTAAAAAAAAAAAAAATACAAAAAACTAGCCGGGCGAGGTGGCGGCGCCTGTAGTCCCAGCTACTCGGGAGGCTGAGGCAGGAGAATGGCGTGAACCCGGGAGGCGGAGCTTGCAGTGAGCTGAGATCCGGCCACCGCGCTCCAGCCCGGGCGACAGAGCGAGACTCCGTCTCAAAAAAAAAAAAAAAAAAAACAAAAAAAATTAAAATTACTTTTATGGAGCCGATGATGTTTATCCCAATTGATCCTCTCATTGTGAAT
The DNA here is from genome assembly GCF_001698545.2 of Rhinopithecus bieti. Taxonomy (NCBI): domain Eukaryota; kingdom Metazoa; phylum Chordata; class Mammalia; order Primates; family Cercopithecidae; genus Rhinopithecus; species Rhinopithecus bieti. The sequence goes on from NW_016826348.1 coordinate 57,466, forward strand.
ATGGTATTGTTGCTGTGGCAGCTTTGGAGGCTTTGGCAGTGGCTTCTATTACCTTGCCATGAGGTAACTCAGTTCCCTCATTACTTTTCTCTGAGAACTGTAAAACCTTGGAGAGGTGCCCTCTGCCCTTCGCTTGGCATGTGTGTTATGCGGGGATCAGGTCTTACTCTGTTCTTGATTGTTAGTACAAACGAGTTAAAATCCTGTCATTTGGCCTTAGCCTGATGGTAAACACAACAGCACACATGGGCTTTGAAATCCCTGGGCAGCTCTATGTTTCTAGGGAAGCATCTCGATGATCCAGAACAGGCTTATAGTGATGTTTTTGTGTAATTTTGAAATGAAAACACTGCATTTAAAAAATTCTCATAGAGAATGTATAGACCTGGAGAAGTGTTAGCAGACCCAGTTTAAGACATGTCTCAATATTATGGAACATTGCTTTATTCCCTATCCTGCTTATACATTTAATTTTTTCACCCACTTTTAAATAACTTGGGTACTGTGGCCTGTGCCTGTATTCCCAGCTACTAGGGAGGCTGAGGCAGGAAGATTGCTTGAGCACAGGACTTCGAGGGCTATAGTGAGCTGTGTTTGTGCCTGTGAATAGCCGTTGTGCTCCAGCCTGGGCAACATAGCAAGACCCTGAGACCCTGGGTTTTTAAAAAACAAAACAAGATACATGCTGACATTCCTAGTTTGGCAGGCAGAGCTTGTTCTGCTCCCCACCCTCCCCTTTCCCATAGTAACCGTTTATAGGACATCTCACTGTTGTCTACTCTGTGTTGCCTCTGCTTCCCTACGTGGTAGATCTAGAAATCTTAGGATTTCTTAGTTTTAGCTGGTGATCCATATATTTTTCTTAATTCCATTGTAACTTCAGCTTTTCTTATTGCTTGTAAGAAGGCTGTTTCCACTGAATACAAACAAAATAAAAGCTTTTATTTGTAATCTTAGAGATAGGATGTTTGTATTTAAAAATAATTGTGCTGTCAAAATTCTGTCAAGTTGGCTTCTACCATATTAGTTTTTTTTTAATGTGATTTATATGACCCTGGAGTACTTTGTCTTCTCACTGTTAAATTCTCAACTGAGTTGTCCCTATTTAAAGTGTGAGACTGTGCCAGTTTGATTTTAAAATATTGCAAGTGCGTTATGGCAAGATAAAGCTGCAAAGAAAGAACCTTCATGTTCCTTTGATTATAAATGCTTTTGGCACTTGTTTCTACTGGAAGATAACTTTTCCTAATGTGTTTTGAGGAAGGAACCTCCAACTCTCTAGACGGGTCTGGGGGCAAATGACTTAAAACATGAACTGAGGCCCTGGGCTGTCTCCATGAGGATATCCCCTCTATTGTCTCTGAAATGTCCCAGCATGTGGTACATTTCTTGTTAGTGTGGACTCCTCTGTATATAACACCCATTATTTATCTTCTGTGCATAACATGAAGTAGTGCCTTAATGCAATTCCAGGATGTAATTCAGAATGTCTATAAAATACAATGTTTTTGTACATTTGCATCAAACAATAACCAGATAATTATATTTATTAAGAAAATAGTATTTTTGGCTGGGTTTGGTAGCTCACATAATCCCAGCAGTTTGGGAGGCTGAGGCGGGTGCATCACTTGAGGTCAGGAGTTCGAGATCAGCCTGGCCAACGTGGTGAAACCCCATCTCTACTAAAAATGCAAAATTTGCCAGGCATAGCGGTGCATGCCTGTAATCCTGGCTACTCAGGAGACTGAGGCAGGAGAATCGCTTGAACTCAGGAAGGGGAGATTGCAGTGAGCTGAGATTGTGCCACTGCTCTCTAACCTAGGCAACAGAGTGAGACTCTGTTTCAGAAAAAAGGAAAAAGAAAGAAAGAAAGAAAATAGTGTTTTTGGTATTTGTTTTCACAAACCTAGAGCATTTATGTGAAATAACATTACTAGTATTGATATTATACCATAGTATAATACTTAGTTCTTCAAATGATGTATCTCTGCTGATCAGCTACACGATATCTACGTGAGTTGTTGCGTGTTTTTTCTGTTTTTAAAGAGCAGTGCATTTTTGAATGCTTTTGAAAAATTGCAGTAAAATACATAAACATAACATTTACCTTGTAACCATTTTAATTGGTACAATTCAGTGACATTAAGTACAGTCCCAGTGTTGTGCAACCACTGTTAACTGTCTAGTTTCAGAACGTTTTAGCCCCAAATGGGTACCCTGTACTTGTTGAACATTCAGTCCTAGTGGCCCAGTAATCTTCTTTATGTCTGTATAGATTTGCCTGTTCTGCATATTTTATATAAATGGAATCATGTCTTTTTTGTCTGGCTTCTTTTACTTAGCATAGTATTTTCAAGGTTCATCCACCTTGCAGCATGTTTCAATACTTCGTTCCTTTTTATGTCCATTATGGATATACCACATTTCGTTAATGACAATTCTTTGGGGTAGCTACATTTTAAAACATTATAGTAAAATACACATGGCATACGATTTACTATCTTAACCACGTAAGCCTGCAGTTCAGTGGCATTAAATACATTCACATTATTGTGCAATTATCACCACCATCTGTTTCCAGAAATTTTTCATCTCCTCCAATTGAAACTCTGTATACATTAAACATGAACTCTCCATTCTCCCCTTCCTCCAGCCCTTAGCAACCACCATTCTACATTTCTATCTTTCTGACAGATTTTACTACTCTAGGTACCTGACATAAGTGAAATTAACCAGTATTTATCCTTTTGTGAGCAGCTTATTTCATTAGCTTAATGTCCTCAAGGTCCATCCATGTTGTAGCATATGTCAGAATTACTTTCCTTTTTAAGGTTGAATAATATTCCATTGTATGTATATGTCACAATTCGTTTCTCCATTTATCCATCACTGGACATTTGGGTTGCTTCCACGTATCGCCTATCTTGAGTCATGTTGCTATAGCTGTACAAGTATCTATTTGAGTCCCCGCTATCAATTCTATGAGTATATGCCCAGAAGTGGAATTGCTGGATCATATGGTAATTCCGTATCTGGTTTTTTTGAGGAACTGCCATGCTGTTTTCCACACAGCTGTATCATTGTACATTCCTTCCGGCAATGTACGAGGGCTCTAATTTCTTCACATCTTTGCTAACACTTACTAATTTTTTTTTTTATGGAATAGCCATCCTAATGGCTACTTTAAAAATATATTTAACTGGCTGGGCGCAGTGGCTCAAGCCTGTAATAATCCCAGCAACTTTGGGGAGGCCGAGACGGGCGGATCACGAGGTCAGGACGATCGTAGACCATCCTGGCAACATAGTGACCGTCTCTACTAAAAAAAATGTTTACAAAAAACTATCCCGGGCGAGGCTGGCGGGCACCGTGCTAGTCCCAGCTACTTGGAGGCTGAGGCAGCGAGAATGGCGTAAACCCAGGAGCGGAGCTTGTGGTGCAAGCATGAGATCTGGCCACTGCACCAGCCTGGCGTGACAGAGTGAGACTCCGCGCTCAGAAAAAAAAAAAAAAAAAAACTATTATATAATAATAGTACTATATTATAACTTTATTTATTTATTTTATAAATTTTTTTATAGAGATGCCATCCTACTATGTTGCCCAGGCTGGTCATGAACTCCTGGGCTCAAGCAATCCTCCTGCTTCAGCCTCCCAAAGTGTTCGGATTACAGGCATGAGCCACCATGCCCAGCCCAAATTTAAATATGTAACTCAACACATAGCAGCTAACACCAAGCCTTTAAAAATATCATTAATAGGCTGGGTGCAGTGGCTCATGCCTGTAATCCCAGCACTTTGGGAGGCCAAGGTGGGCAGATCACCTGAGGTTGGGAGTTCGAGACCAGCCTGACCAACATGGAGAAACCCTGTCTCTACTAAAATACAAAATTAGCTGGGCATGGTGGCGCATGCCTGTAATCCCAGCTACTAGGGAGGCTGAGGCAGGAGAATTGCTTGAACCTGGGAGGCGGAGTTTGTGGTGAGCTGAGATTGCACCGTTGCACTCTAACCTGGGCAACAAGAGCAAAACTCCATCTCAAAAAATAAATATCTATATCTATATATCGAACTTCTGACCCCAGTGATCCACCCACCTCGGCCTCCCAAAGCACTGGGATTACAGGCATGAGCCACCACACCCGCCCTATTAATTATATATGCACCTGTAATCCCAACTATTCGGGCGGCTGAGGCTGGAGAGTGGCTTGAACTTGGGAGGTGGAGGCTACAGTGAGCCGAGCTCACACTCCAGCCTGGGTGTCAGAGCAAGACTCTGTCTCAGAAAAAAAAGTCATTAATAAATGTGATCTTTTTTTTTCCCCTGTACAAGTTGTCAAGCAAGTATGACCTTCTTAATTGACCCTTTGACATGAACTGGCATGAGATCATGGAGGATGTTGAGGAGACAGTTGTTACCATAGTGCGCTTCTAAAAACTGTAATTCTATAGATTGCTTTAAAAAATTTGTTTAAATTATGAGTACACAATAGGTGCATCTATAGATTTCATTACCCTCAAATAAATGTACAAGGCAATGCAGAGAAATACACGGTGTAACTTGGTAGACTTGACCTATCAAGTTACTCTTGAATATGTTATGGAGCCTATGTGTTACTGGGGGCAGCAAACTTCTCCTGTTATGATAGTTGTTTTCAGCTTTGTTGAATCTATTTTCTCTGTCTTAACTACAACTGAGAAAGCAGCCATCGACAATATGTAGATGAATGTCCATGACTCTATTGTGGTAAAACTGTGTACACTGTAATTTGAATTGCACATAATTTTCATGTGTCCCCTGTATAATTCTTCTTTTGACTTCTTTTCAACCATTAAAAAATGTAAAAACAGGCGTGGTGGCTCATGCTTATAATCCCAGCACTTTGGGAGGCTGGGTGGATTGCTTGGGCCCAGGAGCTTGAGATCAGCCTGAGCAATGTGACGAAACCCTGTCTCTACAAAAAATTAGCTGGGCATGGTGGCATGTGCCTGTGGTTGCATCTACTTGGGAGGCTGAGGTGGGAGGATTGCCTGAGCCCGAGAAAGTCAAGGCTACAGTGATTTGTGCCACTGCACTCTAGCCTAGGTGACAGAGTGAGACCCTGTCTCAGTGAATGAATGAATACATTATTAGCTTGTGGACTATACAAAAATTAGAGGCTGTAGGTGAGCTGGGTATGGCCATTGGGCGTGGTTTGCTAACCTCTGGTAGAGAGGAATTAGGATATGTTAAAGGTGGTGGAACTGTCTGATACTTGCGTTCTTTTAGAAATACTTTGGAGTTAGCTTTTTGGTTCAGGCAAAGGACCAAAGAGTTAGGAGAGTCAGGCTGGTAAAGAGGAGTGGTGGGCCCATAGCAACAGGTCCTGGAGTCTTTAAGAGGAGGTGTGTCTCATGTGACATTGGTTGGTTGGACAAAAGCCTGGCATGTTGTCACCTTCCATAATAAGTGTTTGTGGCAATGTAGGTAATGAGAAGGAGGAGTAAAGGGTTCCTGAAGGATGAGGAGGAGGGCTGGTGGCTGCTATAGGAAGTGATCACCGTTTTGGTGGACCTGTCTTAGAGTAATGACCATCATACTCTCTCATTCCTTGTGAACTCATGAAGTCCCATGGCTGCTAAAGCTAAAGGTCAAGTGGGGACTTCTCTGGGCACTGGGCTTGGTACCCCATAGAGCTGTGGAGTGGGCATTAATATCCCTGTTTTATAGATGCAGAGACTGAGAATGAGGACTGTTGGTAACTTTTGACAGGGCACTCAGCTAGAAAAGTCTGAGCCAGGATTTCAAGTCCCATGGCTTTACCTCTGTGGTCCTAATGGTTGGTGTGTTCAAGTGAGATCTGTTTTTTTCACATTTGGTTTTGATTATTGATTTTCATGCATTTTTTTTTTCTTTTTTGAGTTAGTATATTCTCTCTCTTTTCTTTTCTTTTTTCTTTTACCTCCCTCCCTCCCTCCCTCCCTCCCTCCCTTCCTTCCTTCCTCCCTTCCTTCCTCCCTTCCTTCCTCCCTTTCTTTCTCCCTTTCTTTTCTTTTTTTTTGACAGAATCTCGCTCTGTCGCCCAGACTGTAGTGTGCAGTGGTACAATCTCAGTTCACTGCAACCTCCACCTCTGGGGTTCAAGTGATTCCCCCATCTCAGCCTCCCAAGTTGCTGAGATTATAGGCACCTGCCATCATGCCTGGCTAGTTTTTATGTTTTTGTAGAGACAGGGTTTCACCACCTTGGCCAGGCTGGTCTTGAACTCCTGACCTCAGGTGATCCACCTGCCTCTGCCTCACAAAGTGCTGTGATTATAGGTATGAGCCACTGTGCCTGGCCAGTATTTTTTTCTTTCTTTCTTTTTCTTTTTTTCAGGTTCATTGAATTTGCTTTGAGACAGGATCTTGCTCTGTTGCGCAGGCTGAAGCACAGTGGTGCAATCATGGCTCACTGGAGTCTCAATTTCCTGGGCTCAAACGATCCTTGCACCTCAGCACCCCTCCACTCCCACCTCCTACTCCTTTCCCCCACCAGTAGCTGGAACTACAGGTGCCAGCTACAGTGCTTGGCTAATTTTTAAAATGTTTTTGTAGACTAGGTTTCCCTATGCTGCCCAGGCTTATTAATTGATTTTCTGTGTGATCTTAGGGAAATCGATTATTTCCCATAAACATTTTTTAAATTAGATGTTAAATTCTGCCTAGTTTGCCTCACAGGATTATTGTGGATGACTGAATCAGAGAAGAGGTAAGAGCTCTTTGAAAAATATGAAGTACCATACAGAAGTTAGATGCTTTGTCCTGGTGAGACCCCTCCAAAGCACAGCTAAGGAAATATGGAAGGCACTCTTATCACATCATATAGCTTTGAAAGCCTAGCATTGAAAGTACGAACTTGATTCTTTTGGAGAAATCCTTTGGCTCTCAGTGAGTTTACTTTCTATTAATGACTGTATTAAGCGGAATGGAAACTGAAAGAGGAAAGAGGAGGAAGTCAGAATTAAATAGGAAGAGTAAGCCCATAGCAGAGTCCAGATTTAGACCCCAAGCTACTTGGAATGATACTGGACAATTATGGGTGTGTTTAATGATTACCCTGAGTCATGAAAACAAAAGGAGGCTTCAAATTATGTCTGGCTTAGTAATATAGCGTATTTTTATCATTATTCAAGTTTTAGCATGTAAAGAAGAAAAGTGTGCAGTACTTACACATACCATTTTCTATTAGTGAAACTAAATGAGGCCGCTTTAAAATTATCAGTGTTCACAATATCTTCCAAAAGACATGTAAATGTATAAATGTATAAAAAATATACATATAAAATTTACAATTTGGTGAGCTATATAGTAGATCTCTTATTTTGTCCATAGGTCTTAAAGATCTTATACTGTATTTAGGAATAAATATAACTTTAGTGGGAGTCCTTTACAGGGCTAATGAGTAAGCATTATTTTGATAAAGTGCTGTGTTGTCTACAGTAGGTATAGCAGAAATACTCTTGAAATAGTAATCATCCCAGGCCCTACTTTGGAGTGGAAGAAATAGTCAATGTAGAACTTTACAGTACATTGTACATAGATGTGCCTGCTAATAACTTCTGTAGACAGCAAAGTTTAAGAGAAATTAGGTGGTAAATACAACATATGTATCTAAATAAATTTGATCTGAGGGATTTGATAAGATGAAACAGTACATAGTCCAGAAAATTTTTATACTCAAAGAATTGTAGAAAATATCTTAAATGTTTTCAGTTTTGTGTGTATCCAGAAAATGTCATCCTGTGATCTGCTGTTTGGCAACCCATTGGCAGTATTACATGTATTGTTTTTATTTTGTTTCCTTTGCTATTTATTTGGTTAAGAGAGTTACCTAATTGGGAGTGTGAAAAAAAAAAAAAAAGATTTATTATAGTAGTGGGCTTTTGTTTGACTTCAGACATTTTTGTTGTTACAACAATATTAGTGCCTTGTTTGTGAAATTTGTTTACCGGGAAACCAAATACTTAGAATAACTTTTAGTTTGTCATTATCATCATCATCATCATCATCATCATCATCATCATCATCTCCATCATGAAAGGAAGAAGCCACCAATGTTGCTTTATTCTGCAAACAATATAATAGATGCTTGTTGAAAGTATGGAGTGAAATCTTAAATATATATGTTAAAAAGAGTACAACTGGCCAGGTGTGGTGCCTCATGCCTGTAATCCAAGCACTTTGGGAGGCCAAGGCGGGCAGATTGCTTGAGCCAGGAGTTTGAGACCAGCCTGGGCAACATAGTGAAACCATGTCTCTACAAAAAAAAAATAGACAAAAATTAGCTGGGTGTGATGGCATGCACCTGTAGTCCCAGCCACAGTGGGGCTGAGGCAGGGGGATTGCTTGAGCCCAGGAAGTAAAGGCTGCAGTGAGCTGAGGTCATGCCACTGCACTCCAGTGTGGGTAACAGAATGAGACCCTGTCTCAAAAAAAAAAAAAAAAAGTGCAACTTTAAGCAGGATGTGGGCACATAACTGTAGTCTCAGCTACTTGGGAGGCTAAGGCAGGAGGGTTACTTGAGCCCAGAAGCTTGATGCTGCAGTGAGATGTGATTGTGCCACTGTCCTCCAGCCTGGGGACCATAGCAAGACCCCATCTCTTAAAAAAAAAAAAAAAAAAAAAAAAACAGAGTACAACAACTTTGGTAAACTTGGAATATAAAGGTATTTCCTTAACCTGTTAAAGAGCTGATAGAGAGTGGTACTTTCAAACCAGTACACGTTATGTGAAACACTAGAGACACTTCCCATTTGTTAAAAGAAAAACCTTAGCCAAATTAAATTTTTTTTTTTTTTTCTTGAGACAGAGTCTTGCTTTGTCACCCAGGCTGGAGTGCAGTGGTGCAAGCACAGGTCACTGCAACCTTCGCCTTCTGGGTTCAAGTGATTTTCCTGCCTCAGCCTCCTGAGTAGCTGGGACTACAGGTGTGCACCACCACGCCTGGCTAATTTTTGTATTTTTTGTAGACACATGGTTTTGCCATGTTGCCCAGGCTGGTCTTGAACTCTTGGGCTCAAGGAATCTGCCTGCCTGGGCCTCTGAAAGTGCTGGGATTACAGACGTGAGCCACCATACCATTTAACGGTTTAATTGAGCAAAGAATGATTTGCAAATTGGGCAGCCTCCCGAGCCAGAGTAGGTTCAGAGAGACTCCAGCACAGCCATGTGGTGGAAGAAGATTTATGGATGGAAAAAGGAAAGTGATGTACAGAAAACAGAAGTGAGGTACAGAAACAGCCGGATTGGTTACAGCTCAGAAAATGCCTTATTTGAACACAAGTAGAGGTTTGAACAGTTGGCCACCTTTGATTGGCCAAAACTCGGTGATTGGCACAAGAGCAAGTTCCAGTCTCTTTACATCTCCATTTAGGTTATAGTTCACTATGGATGGAAAAACCTGTAGGTCAAACTTAAAATATGTGAGGAGACAGTTTTAGGCTAAACTTGATTTAACACATTAAATCCATAACAAGACAGGATGCCTGCCCTCACCATGTTATTTGATCTTATTTTAGTAATTCTAGCCAATGTAGTAGGGCAAGAAAACTGCCTGCTTGGTTACAAAATAGACATACAAAAGTCAACATCTGTAATATGTGACAGAAAATATAATTTAAAAAAGAAGAAGCCGGATACGGTGGCCCATGGCTGTAATCCTAGCACTTTGGGAGGCCAACACAGGTGGATCTCTTGAACTCAGGAGTTCAAGACCATCCTAGGCAACATGGCAAAACCCCGTCTCTACAAAAAAATTAGCCAGGTGCGGTGGTGCGCGCCTATAGTTCCAGCTGCTTTGGAGGCTGAGGTTGGAGGATTGTTTGAGCCTGGGAAGCACAGGTTGTAGTGAGCTGAGATCATGCCACTGCACTCCAGCCTGGGTGACAAAGTAAGACTCTGTCTAAAAAAAAAGAAAAGAAAAGAAAAGGAAAGAAAAAAAAAGAATAAGAAAAAAGAATTTCACTTACTAGAGGATCAAATCCCTAAGATAACTTAGAACAAAGCCAGAAAAGTGAAGAAAATATAAAAATCTTTACAGTGAGTTGCATAAAAAAAAACCTTGAAGATGTCAGATCAACTCATTAATGTGTTAATTAATATAATTAAAATCCCACTGATTTTTTTTTGTGGGGAGGGTGGGAGAGTCACTTGTTAAAATGATTCTAAAGAGCATCTGGAAGAATAAACAGGCAAGAATAGCCAAGAACATTTTGAAAACTAAAGATGGGTTTGGAAGACGATTGGTTTTGTACTATCAACTACTTACAGATTTTACATGAATTTTAAAGGGTAATCTGAGTCCTCGAATAGACAGAAATAGCCATAGATCTGAAAGAACACTTAAAACCTGATCTAGCTATCCATGAGAGTATGTATAATCAAAGTCTTTGTGTGTGAATCAGGAGTCTTTCAGGTGCAAAGTAAATAAACTCATAATTGCTTAAGCAAAGGTGGTATTTGCTTTAGTGACTCCAGAGAAAGCTCAAGTGCCTGTCTCTCCCTGACTTTGATTCTTTTTGGGGTTGGCTCCATTCTCTCCTGTTGCTAATGGCTTCCTTTGTGCAGCCAGAGGAAAGGAGGTGTGGTTTTTTGATACTTCCAGGCTTCTATTTTTATAGCTTGAGATCAAAGAGGGAAGTGACCTTCCTTAGAGTCAGTGTGTAAAGTCCTAAGAAAGATACCACGTGGGGTACTGGGGCCATGTGCCCATCCCTGGCCCATGACAATGGGGATGCTACACTAACTGGATGCTACAGTCCTGCCTTGAACTGCCAACTGGCTTTGCACTGCAGCTTCACCAGAATCACATGGAATAGTAGGGATAGGAATTGTTTCCCAAAGAGAGTGTGTAGGGTGGTAAAATTACTAGTGGGGGAGTAAGGGGACTGGCCATTGGGCAGACTGGAGCAGCATTTACTTAGTCATTGAGAAAAGGATGGAACATTCAATAAAGGGTGCTGGACACAGTTTGTGCTCTAAAAATTTTGTGTTTCACCTATTAATTTATCCCTCCCCTTAGCCCCTGGCAAACACTGATCTGTTTACTGTCTCCATAGTTTTGCCTTTCCCAGAACGTCATGCCCTTGGAATCATACAGCATGTAACCTTTTCCAGTTGGCTTCTTTTATCTAGTAATGTGCATTTAGGATTCCTTCATGTCTTTTCCTGGATTGATAACCCATTTCTTTTTAGTCCTGAATAATATTCCATTGTATGGATGTACCACAGTTGATCCATTCACCTACTGAAGGTCATTTTGGCTGCTTCCAAGTTTTGATAATTTGAAAAAAAATTTTGAGACAGGGTGTGATTGTGTTTAAGATACTGGTCTCCTGAACAACTGAGCTCACGTGAACCCCTCTCCTCAGCCTCCTGGGTAACTGGGATTACAGCTATACACCACCGTGCCCAGTGTGACAATTATGAATAAAGCTGCTATAAACTTCTATGTAGGTTTTTTTGTGTGTGGACATTGGTTTTCAGTTCATTATGGTAAATACCAAGGAGTGCAATTGCTGGATTATATGGTAAAAGTATGTTTAGTTTGCTAAGAAACTGCCAGCTGGGTGTGGTGGCTCATGCCTGTAATCCTAGCATAATGGGAGGCTGAGACAGGAGGATCCCTTGAAGCCAGGAGTTTGAGACTAGCCCGGGCAACATAGTGAGACCTCATCTCCACAGAAAATTTAAAAATTAGCTGGTCGTGGTCTTATGTGCCTATGGTCCTAACTGCTTGGGAAACTGAGGTGGGAGGATCACTTGAACCCAGGAGCTGGGGGTGGCAGTAAACTGATCATACCACTGCACTGCAGCCTGGGTGACAAAGCAAGACCCTGACTTAAAAAAAAAAAAAAATAATAATGAGTCAGAGGGTAAGGAAGCAAAATAAGTAAATAAATAAATGGAAGATAAAAGAAAAATCTATCTTTCAAAGTGGCCACGCCATTTTGCATTCCTACCAGCAATGAATGAGAATCTCTGTTGTTGCACATCCTCACCAGCATTTGGGGGTGTCAGTGTTCTGAATTTTGAATATTCTATTAGGTATATAATGCTGTCTCACTTGTTTTAATTTCCAATTCTTTAATGATATATGACATTAAGCATCTTTTTAATATGTTTACTTCTCATATATGTATCTTCTTTAGGGAAGCCTTTGTTTAGGTCTTCTGCCCATTTTTAAAAATGGGTTTATTTTCTTATTGTTGAATATTATGAGTTCTTTGTCTATTTTGAATACTTTTGCTTTATTTTGTGTTTTTTTATTTTATCTTTTGAGACAAGTTCTCACTCTGTTGCCCAGGCTGGAGTGCAGTGGCATGAACGTGGCTCACTGCAGCCTCAACTTCTCCCAGGCTCAAACAATCCTCTTGCCTCAGCCTTCTGAGTAGCTGGGACTATAGACGCACACCACCACACCCTGCTAATTAAAAAACATTTTTTACAGAGGCGGGGGTCTCACCATGTTACCCAGGCTGGTCTTGAACTCCTGGCCTCAGTCAATCTTCCAGCCCTCAGCCTCCCAAAGTGCTGATTATAGGCCTGAGCCACTTAGCCTAGCCCAGAATTTATTTTTTTATTTCTTAATTTTGAAAAAATATAGGACCTCATAAAAGTCAGTCTAGGTTTGTACATATTATGTTTTTGGTGTATATGTAAATGGATTCTTTGTGAATCAATTTGGTTTTGTTTTTTTGCTTTTAAAAATACCAGCACTGGGCTGGGTGCGGTTGCTCATACCTGTAATCCCAGCACTTTGGGAGGCTGAGGCAGGTGGATCACCTGAGGTAAGGAGTTTGAGATCAGCCTGGCCGACATGGTGAAACGCTGTCTCTACCAAAAATACAAAAATTAACTGGGCATGTTGGCACATGTCAGTAATCCCAGCTACTCAGGAGGCTGAGGCAGGAGAATCGATTGAACTTGGGAGGCAGAGGTTGCAGTGCTCCAAGATCGCGCCACTGCACTCCAGCCTTGGCGATAGAGCAAGACTTTGTCTTAAAAAAAAAAAAAAAAAGAAAGAAAGAAAAAAAACCGCAGCAGTGGCTGGCCAAGGTGGCTCACACCTGTAATCCCAGCACTTTGGGAGGCCAAGGCAGGTAGATCTCTTGCGGTCAGGAATTCAAGACCAGCCTAACGAACATGGCGAAACCCCATCTCTACCAAAAATACAAAAATTAGCCAGATGTGGTAGTGTACATCTGTAATTTCAGCTGCCTGGGAGACTGAGGCATGAGAATCATTTGAACCCTGGAGGCAGAGGTTGGAGTGAGCCACTGTATTCCATCCTGGGTGACAGAGGGAGACTCTATTAAAAAAAAAAAAAAGAAAAAAAAAACTGGATACAGTGATGCACTTTGGGAGTCTGAGGTGCTCAGATTGCTTGAGCTCAGGAGTTTGAGACCAGCCTGGACAACATAGTGAGACATCATCTCTTAAAAAAAAAAAAAATACCACCACTTGGTCAAAAGATTTCAACAGTGCAGAAAAAGAAAGCTGCTATATCTTGTCTCCAATTTAGTCTTGTTTCTAGTTTCGTTATCCAAATAATCACTACTAATAGTTAAAACATTTTAAATACGCATTGGGAGTTTGTCCTATTTAATATAAATTATTTATTGAGCAAATAATCACTGCTAGTATATTTTGGATACTGGAATTTTCATATGTAGGGGTCCTTGAATGTAAGGTGCCCCTTTGGTAGTTCTGTGCTTCTTTTACCTGTACTGTAGCATAGGGAAAGATGTTACAAATGGTTAGTATCTATTCTTAAACACCAGCCCTTCCACTAAAGGTAAACAACAAATAAATATATAAATGAAGTTTTGGTATTGGGATTACACAGGTTAAACACATCCATATTTCATTATTAATATTTAAGAATATAACAAACTTCTTATTGGCGTTTGGACCTTGTAGCTAGGGAAAGATTAAGCTTTGTTTATTTGTGCTTTGTTTTTTTTCTTCACTCAGATATTTGAGGGTTTCCCATTTGAGGAATACATTTATTAATCAAGCTTTAGTTGCAAGATATTTGATCTTAGAGAATACCATCAACCATTCTTCTTTAAGCTTCCTAACTTTACCCAAATTTGGTTGGATCTACTCAAGAGTAGTTTGGGTAGTTCAGAAATTTTATTGGAAGGGGAAATAATTTTTGACCCAAATTAGATAAAGCAACTCTTGGGTAATGATTTCTTTTCTTGTTCTCTCTTTATAATCAATTGAAAGTAGTAGTAAGGCTGAGTGGCAAAAGAAAGAGGCCTGGGGAGAATCGGGTGGTTTTCATTATCTGTTTTCATAGCAGCTAAGTGGGAAGGGACCAAGAGGAAATCAACTGAAAAACCATCCTTCTGAAACATTGGCCTAAAAAACTGTAGTCCAGAAATTGAGTGCAACTGGCAGTGGCATTTAAAAGGAATGCTCTAATTTCTAGGAAAGCAGGCACGACTACCTCTTAAAAGAAGAAAAAAATGAAAACTGTAATTTAGGACACACAGAGGAGTATCCATTCCCTGTACTTTTACTCTCGTGTCCTAACCAAGGAAGGGTTACCATAGCAAACACGGCATTCCTTAGCCATGATTCACTGTTGTAAATGCCTGCAGCATTCATAAAAGTAAGATATATGGGCTCTTTCTTTTTCCTTTTAAATCTGTATTTCTGTATTTAAATCTATATGTCATCATCTGTATTTTCTGTCTCCCTTGTTTTTTTAAATCTTGGGAGATGGTACAAATTATTTAGGAGAGTGAATAAGTTTCTTGTCTACAAATAGAGGAGAGAGAGGGCTTTTTGTCTTTCTGCTTTGGAACTGGAGAGCTTCCTATTTAGGCATGGCCTTTTCAAAGTGACCTTGTATTGTTATCAGTACTGTAGAAGGTAGGCACATTGTGCAGACTTTTTTTTTTTTTTTTTTTTTT
>NW_016826348.1:75267-113541 GCF_001698545.2 Rhinopithecus bieti
GTTTCACCGTGTTAGCCAGGATGGTCTCGATCTCCTGACCTCGTGATCCACCCGTCTCGGCCTCCCAAAGTGCTGGGATTACAGGCTTGAGCCACCGCGCCCAGCCATTGTGCAGACTTTAAAATGTAAAGCTTTTAGGCATTCCACTTGTAAACCTTGGCTTTTTAAAGAAAATTACATGTTCATTGTGAATATTTTCTTATCACCCTATCTCTATGCACGTGCAGACTTCCTTCGGCTACATTCTGAAAGGTGTAATTGTCTTCTTTAAGGACAGTGGACATCTATAGTTCTTAGGTCAAACTGTCCTCCTTCTGGTTTTGTCAGTTCTCAGCCACACTGTGTGAGCATCCATTTTCTTGGATCCTGGTTTGGAGCTCATTTTAAGGAACATCACATCCCTTTTGAGACTATGTGGACGTCGGGGTAGGTAGATGTTCCCCCATGAAGAGAAGGCCCCTCCCTAAGGAGGTGCTTCTCTATTGAGTCTTGCATCTGGGCACACAGAGCCCAAAGCAGGAAGAGTTGAGTCTGAATAGGGAGGCCTGTAAGCCTCACTGCTCTGCCACAGCTAGGCCTGATTGGCCATGCTCCAGGAGCCCTCAGGAGTCTCTGAAGTCATTCTGCCTCTGGGAATTTTACAGAGGAGCTAATATTTGAGATCTCCAAAGCTGAGTGAGAGGGTGATTCTTGAAAAGGCAAGGCATGCGTCGGTCCAGTTGTATGGGGCTGTCATAGAAGAGGGCTCGGAAGCTCTTGTAAGTGAGGCTGGAAAGGTAGGCAGTGTTACCATAAGGAGGATGGAAATGACACAGATAGGCTAAGGAAGGGGACCTCGGTAATCATGCAGCGATGGCCTAGAAAAGGGAGAGGCTCATGGCAGGGAGACCAGTTTGGAGGCTGCCACAGTGTTCTACTGAGAGAGAAAAAGAATTAAACTCAAAGCATGGTCAGGGAAGGTGGAGGGGCAGGATCTGATTTGGAAGTGTTTTGGTTTTTGGTTTTGGGTACAAGGATTTGGAAACCTCTTGACTCCATAGATGAAGAAAAATGAACCAAGGAAGACTGAAGTTTCCACTCAGGGAAGAAAACACAGGAGTAGGAATAGATTTAAGAGAATGGCAAGCAGTTGTGTTTTGAACTTGTTTAGTGTGAGGTGACATCTTTGTAGGGATGTCTAGCTGCAAGTACAGGAGGCTGGATGTGTGCATGAGTTTCTTGGTAAAGATCCATCTTCAGTCTCCTGAAGATGTCACTCAGATTACACTGTCATCACCCCAGGGCCCAAGAGAAGACACTCGCTTCTCTTGGTGTCTAGGCGGGTTTGAAAAAAATCAAACAGTAAAAAATCATGCAAATTCAGACCTCTACTCCACCCCAGAGGAAAGTCCTGCTAGCAGTTTTTGTGTATTCTTCCAGAAATTTGCCTTGCAACATGTTTGAGTATATAAATAATCCCAGAAAGGTTGGGCCAGACACTAGCAGAAACTCACCACACACACTGCACTGGGCATGCAGAAACTTCGCGAAATATACTGGTGTGTGCTGTCACTGCATTCCTGGATTTGGGGGTCTTCTGTGTCCCCAGGTATCAGTATTGCCCACAGACTGACCACTGAGCTCCTTCCACAGCCGACCCACGTCACCCTCTTTCGAAGTGTGTCTGCAAAGCTAGATTATTAGATTAAGTGTTTCTGCTTTGTGTTTTCTTTAATGAATTTTTTTATAATGAAGTTCTTGTTTTAAAAATATACAGTGATAATTAACATGTATGCATTTTTCTTAAAATGACCCCCCAGTCCCTCTTCAGATGTAATCATTGTTAACAGTATCGTATATAGACCCTGTTCTATGTGGGGTGGGCAGAGGGCCGGTTAGCGGGTGGAACATGCATACTCACAACCATATTTTTCACATGGGAAAATATAAAGGTGACAGCAAATGTCCTGGTCTGTAATCTCATTAAGCAGACAATAATCACTGTTTGAAAAGCGGACAAATACATGCTGATTTTTTAAAAAAATTATAGTAGCACAGAAAGATACAAAAAAAAAAAGTTAAAGTCTTCCTAACTCTCCTGCCTGTACCCTCCACTGGGCAAAAGTCCCTGTCCCTAAGGTAATATCTGTTGACAGTTCTCCTTCCAGAAAACTTGCAATGCAAATAGGAGCATGTTGTGTATCTGCCTCTGTGTGTATGTGTTTACATGTCTTTTTTTTTTTTTTTTTGAGATGGAGTCTTGCTCTGTCATCCAGGCTGGAGTGCAGTGGCGTGATTTCAGCTTGCTGTGACCTCCGCCTCCCAGGTTCAAGTGATTCTCATGCCTCAGCCTCCCGAGTAGCTGGGATTACAGGCAGCCACCACCACACCCAGCTAATTTTTGTATTTTTTGTAGAGACGGGGTTTCAGCACGTTGGCCAGGCTGGTCTGAAGCTCCTGACGTCAAGTGATCCACCCGCCTCAGCCTCCCAAAGTGCTGGGATTACAGGCGTGAGCCACCACTCCTGCCCCTGCACATGTCTGACGCACACAAAAGGGATTCTGCTGAACACATTTTTTTGTGCTTTTTCTTTCCAACTTAACATATTTGACATCTTTATCAGCTTATATAGCTTTACTTCATTCTTTTAAAGAGGTTATTGACTATAAAGAGAAAGTCAAAGAGAAAGTCAGTCAATGGGTGCTTCTATGATTATTTAATTAGGTCCTGTTGATGGACATTGATACCATTTCTAAATTTTTTAGTATCCTAAATAATCCTGTGGTGAACATCCTTATACAGATGTCCTTGTTCCCTCATGAAAATATTTCTGGAGGATGGTAACAAGGGAAATTTTAAAAATTATTTATATAAACATTATCATTTGTTAGTAGAATGACCTGGGGAGACGTTGTAGTAATTTATGCTTCCCCACATGCATATGAATGCATTTTCAATATATTGTTTCAAAATTGGATATCATGAACCTTAAGAGATATTATATATATATACATATATTATTTTTTTTTTTTTTTGTTTTGGTGGGGGGATGTCCTGTTATTGACAGTTATCGAATAGAACTTTGTCAGTTCCTTCATGTAAGGATGAAGTTGGTAATTAAAGGGATCTGACTTCAGTTATGGAACTGGGAAAACTGGACCTTGATGTGGAGGTGGGCTCAGACATGCTATGTCTGGGCAGGTATCTCTTGGGAAGGAGTGTCACCCCTGAACAGAAGCATGGATGAGCCGCAGGGGACAGTGCTGAGCAGAGGGTCTGGCTGTGGGTCATCTGCCTCCCTTGACCTGGAAGGCACAAGGGAGCTTTCCACCTTTCCTTTGGTTTTGAGAGTGCAGAAGCTACTAAGCAACTCACAATGTGCCCAGGGTGGTCCAACTGAAGGATGCGAAACGGTTCTTCCTTTCCCAGCCAAAGAACTTGAACCTCCCACCCCGTGACAAGCATTATAAAATTCACATAATTTTGATAGGCTGGATTCCCTTTCTGTAGCAGATCTTTCCTCAGAGCAGAAGTGGTTTTTTTTTTTTTTTTTTAACCTAAATTACCTGTGAGTTTTATTTTTTAAATATGAAATATGTTTTTTGGATACCTCCTTGTCATATTAAATGTTGTTATTAAATTTGAGATTTTAATGTAAATTTTACCCCAGCAAATTAATTTTGTTTCTCTTACTCTCTTGTTTTTGGCATCTTTTCCCGTTATATAGTGGTGCTCATTTCATCATATTGTTCTTATATGACTTTTCCTTTATGAACAGGGATCTTGTTCACTTTTCCTTTTTTAACTTTTTTTTTTTTTGTTTTTTCGAGACGGAGCCTTGCTCTGTTGCCCAGGCTGGAGAACAGAGGCACAGTCTCAGCCCACTGCACCCTTTGTCTCCCGGGCTCAAGCTATTCTCCCATCTTAGCCTCTTGAGTAGCTGGGATTACAGGCATGCACCATCACGCCTGGCTAATTTTTTGTATTTTTGTAGAGATGGGGTTTCACCATGTCATCCAGGCTGGTCTCAAACTCCTGGACTCAAGCGATCCGCCTGCCTCAGCCTCCCAAAATGCTAGGGTTACAGGCATGAGCCACTATGCCTGAGTCACTTTTCCTTTTAACATAAAAACACTGATATCCTAGAGAGGGCACTATATTTTGGGTACATATGAGTTCAGATCACAGAAGAGTTGTATTCTATACTTTTATCATTCTTACTTCAGTATGATGTATTTTATAATTTTATATGAGAAACTGTAACACTGGGCATGTGTCATCAAGGAATACCTACTCATAAATCATATTAAATTTTGATCCAAACATGGGACAAACTGAAGTTTTCCCTGTGTACTTGGATGCTTTCAGAGGCATAAAATTATATTACCATGTGAAAGCAAGCCTACAAAATTCCTCAGGCATCCACTCTGCCACTCAAATGAGAGCCAGACTTACAGTGCACACTCTACAAACAAACTTCAGCCCGTCAGGGTATTTTAAGTGCCTGAATATGCAAGGCACTGTGCCAGTAAAATTACTCAGTCCCGAGGATAGAGCGTGTTAGAATTATTTTAAAATCTGTACTTGAAGTTTATTTCCTCAGTGTTCCAAGATACTTTATCTGGTTGTTCTCTGAGTATTTCACACGTAGCTAGTTACATATAGGTGAGATAGTGATGCTTGTGCCTGGTGTGGATGAGAAACTGAGCCTGGCAGACCTGAGATTGGATTTCCTCTTCTGACTTTGCAAGTGTGGCTTTGCTTTAATAATAGCCCTCCTCTTTTTCTGTATTCCTCTTTCCCCCTTCCATTGTGCAAATATGCATCAATCAAAATACAAATTGATTGCAAATATGCATCAATCAAATTGTATTTTGATTGATGCACATATGCATTGATAGTTTCACATATGCATCAATCAAAATACAATAACCTGTGGAACCATTTTTTCTGAAATAGGAAGGTGGTGCCATGGGCTATTGATTGTTGAGGGTAGTCTTCAGAGCTAGTCTTATAAATCTATAATAATTTTCCCCCAAATTAATGTGCTAGTTAGAACACTAGATTGCAGCACTGAAAGCGAATTTTAGAATCTTTTCCAACTTTTTACCAAGTTCAGAAAACCGTTTTATTGGACCTTTGTTTGCCTCATGGTCATCTGGTTTCTTTATGCTGATAGTGACAGGGACCTTACTAACCTACAAGGCAACCCAGTCCATCCTGGGCAGCTGTGATCATTGGAAAGCTCTGAATCATTCATCTGGAAGCTGCCTATGGCAGAATAGTACAGAATATATGCATTGCACTATGTTCTACAGAACTATGTTAAATAAGTGTTCCTTTTCATTGTTAGATGGAAGTGACCCAGGGCAAGGATCATGTTTGATGAGCCAGTTTTCTCCTAGCGCCTTGAATATAGGCACTTGGTAATGTTTAGAGAATGAATTCTTTCTTTTTTTTGGAGACAAAATCTCACTCCACCACCCAGGCTAGAGTGCAGTGGCACAGTGTCAGCTCACTGCAACCTCTACCTCCCAAGTTCAAGTGATTTTTGTGTCTCAGCCTCCCAAGGAACTGGAATTACAGGCATACGCCACCACGCCCAGCTAATTTTTATATTTTTAGTAGAAAAGGGGTTTCGCCATGTTGGCCAGATGGTCTCCAACTCCTGGCCTCAGGCGATCTGCCTGCCTCAGCCTCCCAAAGTGCTGGGATTACAGACATGAGCCATTGCGCCTGGCCAGAGAATGAATTCTTAATCAGTTTCTCGTGACTTCAGATTGACTGACAGTTGTGCTAAATACTTTTTGCCTGTATTTGAATTAGAAAATTCGTAAGGGGGCCTTCAGAATAGATGCAGTCACATTTAGGAGTTTTTTTCCCCCCATTAGTTAAAATGCAGTTTTTCTATGGATCTGTTTTAGAACTACAAATAAACTCTGATCAGTCACTGCAGACTACGCAGTGAGATAAGAAGCAGTCCATTTGTTCTGTCGTTTATTCATGGCCCTCATCTTTGCCAGCAGACTTGTGCAGATGAGCAGAGCAAACTGTAAGCTTCCTAACAGCTATTCCCATTCAGCTGCTGTCTTCGAGAAGCAGAAAAGGATAGATAACCTTAGAGAACATAATCAAACCTGGGAAACTCAAATCAAAACAAAACAAAACTTCAAAACAGAAGTTGAAGGTCCCAAGGTACCCAGGGGCATAGCAAGGAAAACGGCCCCGCTGGGATATCTTTTGGATTCACCTACAGACCTCTCTGGAGTTTTAAGATCCACTTTTTGTGACATATTGCATAGCAAACAGGCCAAACGCTGTTGTAAATCATCCTCTACGAAAGGCCCAGGTTTTGAAACTGAAGGCCTGAAAAGGCTCCTGCTTACCAGCTGTGTGCTGTACCTGACACACTGAAGCCTGAGAGTGCCAGTCACCTGTCAGAGGGAACACAGCTGCCCTCAGGCAGAACCTGAGTCTAGAACTCAAGGTTTTTGACTCTTAGGCTAAAAATAAAAAATCAGAAGGAGGAACTATGGATTGCTTAATCAGTCACATTTTCACTTTCCAGAGTTTCTTGTAGCACAAGTTATAGCCTTTGGGGATTAGGATGTAAACACTTTTTTTCCTTCCCTAAAGCGATTTTTGGTCTGTCAGTTTTTCCAGCTTCCTGCTCTGGGCCCTGAAGGTGCCACACAGTTGCAGGCATGCTCCTCCTTCAAGGCTCTGTTAAGCTGTGGCTGCACTTCCTTCCCACTGCTGTGCCCCAGGCCAACCCCTCTACCCCTTCCTTCCCCTGAAGCACCTTGCACCTGTTGCTCCGAGCCTCCTGGTTTATCCCAGTTAGTAGAGTCCCTGTGCTTACCTCCGTGGCTCAGTCCTCATGGGTGGTCAGTGCTCTAGGGAAGGTGAGCTGACTTCTTCACTTTCCCTTCCCAGCCATTTAATAGCTCTTCACAGCCTCACCAACTTAGAAAGGAATGCTGCTTTTCTCTCTGTCCCCCATCCTGACTACATTCAAGTCATTGCTCAGCCCAGTGAGTTTGTCCTTTCTTCCAGACCAGTAGTTTTCCCCCAGGCCCTCAGGCTTCAGCCCTTGAAGGCATCCTTAGCCCCCCCCCACTATGATAGCCAGGCGCTATGCCTGGCCACAGAGTGTGGGTATGTGTGTGTGTTTTGTTTCTGGAGCCCATTCCTTTCCTTCCTAATCCTCCAGCACCTCATTGATTCAAGACTTTTCCCTGCATGTAGTCTAGTCTCTTTGCTGGTCTGTTGTTTGCATAGTTGCCAGTTTAGTCTTCTTAAAATGCTGCATTTTTGAAGTCAGTCTCTCTCTAGTCCCTGTCAGAAACATTTAAATAGCTCTGTTGCCACAGGGGGAAAGCTTGAACCTCTTAGCCAGTCAGTCATTCAGAGCCTGCCCTCTACTGGGGCCTGCTTTCCTCTCCAGATGCTTCTCCCACTCTGCCTGCCACAGCCCTTGTAGCTGGCTGATTGCCCTGTACCTCACAGGCTCTGGAAGTCTTCAGCTCCTTCGTGGAGCCTTTGTCTACCAGCCATTCTTTTCAAGACTTTGCTGTTGTTCGCTGCCTGATTTGTTCATTTGACACTTAATTCACTGAGCAAACATTATGAAAGATGTACTGTTTGCTACTGTGAGGAATGGATCCCCAAGAGGTAAGAGGGTCAGTCCCTACTGCCAGGAAATTTGCCTGCATCACCTGGATTCAGTATCTTCTTGTGTCTGTTAGATCAGAAGTGGAAAGGCCGAGGCCAGGCCGTATGCTTTTTAAATTTTATTTTATTTTATTTAAATCACCAGCACCTCAGCAAGTGTTTTGCACAGGAAATTTCTTATGTTATTTAATTATTTTAGTTTTTTTGATTAAATTCTATACATTCCCATTTTAGCTTATCTTGAGTTATAACATTAAAATTAAGATAGTCATCAGCCGAATTATAAGACTTAATTAGATAAGATTCTTTAAGATAGTGATTTCTCATTAGATTGGCCCTGTTCATATTAACTTTTCTGCTTTTTTCTTCAGTCTGCATGAAGAAATCAGTGATTTTTATGAATACATGTCTCCAAGACCTGAGGAAGAGAAGATGCGGATGGAGGTGGTGAACAGGATCGAGAGTGTAATTAAGGAGCTCTGGCCCAGCGCTGACGTGAGTCCCTTCCTGGGTAGCTTATGCTTGGGACAGTCCTTGTCCATGGGCCAGAGGCCTATCTGCTAGTATCTCATGCTAGTCCTCACATGCAAGTAGAAGTACACTGTAGAGTTGTGGTCTAATTAAATTTTAAAAGCAAACAATTCTCTGCAGTCTTTAGAATTTGAGGCTTCCTAATTATTTTCGTTGGATTGGATGACTAACAACTTTTTTTTTTTTTTTTTTTTGTAGTGCTAATAGCAACTACTAAAGGCAAGCTATCTTTAGAAATTATTAGTGTAAAGAGAAGAAAGACAAATCAAACCTCATTGTTGTAGTGGTCCGTTATTGGATATGATATATCAAAACCTCATTACTACTTAGTTCCAGCCTGCCAGGGTAAACATTATGTAATTGTTTACAGCTGAATGAAAATGTCAAGTACGAACTTTTGTCACTTGTGGCTAATGCAGGCATAAGTCTTTTCTTATTTCTTTCCTGAAATTGCCATTTTTCATCTCTCTCAGACCGGCTAATTGCCTTTTAGACAGCTCCCAGTCAGTGAACAAAATGATTGCTCAGGATTTCTTCTTGGCTTATTTGTTGTTTTTGTTACTGGTACTAAGTCTTTTGTTTTTTGTGTTTGAGATGGGGTCTCACTCTGTTGCTGAGGCTGGAGTGCAGTAGTGCGATCACGACTCACTGCAGCCTTGATTTCCTGGGCTCAAGTGATCCACCTCAGCATCCCGAGTAGCTGGGACCGCAGGTGCACGTCACCACACCTAGCTAATTTTCGTATTTTTTTGTAGAGACTGTGTCTTACTATGTTGCCCAGGCTGGTCTTGAACTCCTGGACTCAAGCCGTCTGCCCGCCTGGGCCTCCCAAAGTGCTAGGATTATAGGCGTGAGCCACCACACTTGGCCTGTTACTGGTACTAAGTTAATACTTCACTTTTTAGGGCACTTTGAGGGCCTGTTTTATGATTTTGTGTATGCAAAGAAGTACACAAAATAATATTAATAGAATCCATTACTTTGTGTTCTGTAACTTTTCTTTAGGCACTGCCCTGGGTGGTGTTTTTGTCCAATTGGCAAAACAAGGAAGTTTCACTGTATGTAAAAGTTGCATGTATATGACAGTATGTATATGATGCTGTAGGTAAAGGGAAAAGGCGAGGATACTAATATTTTATGAACAGTGACCATATGTCACATTCTTTCTCCTATGTGATCCAAATCAGTGGTTCTTAGCTAGTGGTTATTTTGCTCTCCAGGGGGGCGTTTGGCAATGTCCGAGACATTTTTTATTGTCCTGACTGGGTGTGCACTGCTAGTACCTAGTGGGTAGAGGCCATGGATGCCACCAGCCATTCTGTGATGAACAGTATAGGCCCTTACAACAAAGAATTATCCACTCCCAAATGCCAATGTTGAGAAGCCCTGGTCTAACTTAACCCTTATCTTTCTTAGGTGGAGGTTGACTATCTATCTCTCTCTCTCCAGCCAGCCAGCCAGCCATCATCTATCTACCTACAGATGAGGAACATGAGCTTGTGATTAGGTTCCCAGGTCCATCTTGCCTCAGAGGTTGAACTGGTTTCACTGTTTATCCTTTTCCCCCGCCCTGAGATGGAGTCTTGCTCTGTCGCCCAGGCTGGAGTATAGTGACACAGTGACATGATCTCAGCTCACTGTAGCCTCTGCCTCCCAGGTTCAAGCAATTCTCCTGTCTCAGCCTCATGAGTAGCTGGGATTACAGGCACCCGTCACCACACCTGGCTGATTTTTGTATTTTTAGTAGAGATGGGGTTTCATCATGTTGGCCAGGCTGGTCTTGAACTCCTGACCTCAGGTGATCCACCTGCCTTGGCCTCCCAAAGTGCTGGGATTAAAGGCGTGAGCCACTGTGCCCGGCCTATCCTTTTTTATTACAATTACCTGCACATGTATTTCTGCCTGAGTTCCCCTGTTCTCCATGGGCTGAGGTAGAATGCATCCCAGTTTTATGCCACAGCATGATGTTATAATGATGATGCCTGGTGTTCTCTGTGGAATTGACCTAAAGGCCCACACTTGCCCTACAGTTAAAGTAGTCTGATCCCAATTTAGTAATCTATTCGAAGACTCCTGCTTAGAGAACAAAAATTAAGGATTTGTGATTGTGTCTCTGGATAATGAGGGAACATTATTGATCTGAACTACTTCTGGAAGTTTCCTGTGGTTGGCTTTCTGTATCCTTAAGTACCACACCTCCATATTAAACCAACAGTGGATTGAAAATATTCAGAAAAAAACTATAAAAATAACAATGCACCAATAAAAACAATACAAATTATTTTAAAAATACAGTATAACAACTATTTAGATAGCATTTACATTGTACTAGGTATTATAAGTAATCTAAAGATGATGTAAAGTATATGGGAGGACTCGCATAGTTATATGCAAATACTCCACCATTTTATAGCAGTGACTCGAGCATCTTCAGATTTTGGCATAGTGGGACTGGAGCCAGTCTCCTGCCGATACCAAGGGACAACTGTATTTTGGTCTCTGTGTTTCTTATTTGAACCAGGTAAGTTTAAATTATATTCAGAATGTCTGCTTGTGAAACAGAATACCCACTTCATGAAGAATGGGGTTAGAAAAAAAATGCTCTTGTCATACCAAAAGTACCAGTAGAGGGTAGCAAAACTGACATTTCTCCATATCTTGGTGGCTTTATCTGATACCTCAATATAATAACTTCTTTTTCTGTTTCAGGTCCAGATATTTGGAAGTTTTAAAACTGGACTATATTTACCTACTAGGTTAGTACACTCATGAATCTTTTAAAGGACTGTACCTTTTCCTAGAGTGTATTCATTTTGGCTGTCAAATTTGTAAGGAGTAGAAACAAAACAAATTTATAAAACAAAAATGGGACTGGGCATGGTGGCTCACGCCTGTAATCCTAGCACTTCAGGAGGCCGCGGAGGGTGGATCACTTGAGGTCAGGAATTCAAGACCAGCCTGGCCAACATGGTGAAACTCCATCTCTACTAAAAATACAAGAATTAGCCGGGTATAGCGGCACGCTCCTGTAATCCCAGCTACTCCGGAGGCTGAGGCAGGAGAATTGCTTAAACCCAGGAGGTGGAGGTTGCAGTGAGCTGAGATTGCGCCAGTGTACTCCGGGCTGGGCAACAGAGCGAGATTCTGTCTTCAAAAAATAAATAAATAAAATAAAATAAAATAAAGTAAAATAAAAAAGTAAAGGATTTACCAGCATTTAATTTGATTTACCTTGAAGTAGAATATCACTTCACATCATCTCCAAGACGTTGATGGTACAGAGAGATGGAAAAGGGATCATGTTGCAGTGGAATCAGTTAGTTACTAATTTTAGAAATTGACTACCTGGCAGAGTATTGCTCAGTCCCATAACTTAACCCACTGACAGAGATGTTAATGTAGTCTCATGATAAAATGTCTAATTGTATATCCTCTAGAATGTGAGTTCCCGCTGTCTCACTCACTCACTCTCTCACTCTCACTTTCAAATTAAGAACTCATTCTACTAGTTATGGCTCCAGCATCCTGATCCAGAAATTCAGGTACAGATCTCTTCTCTGAGAAAGATCTTGGCCTTTCAGGACTCTTGTTCAGTTTCAGTCTTCTCAAATGAGACCTCTCTTGATGCACAGCCTTGGAGGCTTTCTTTTGGAAATGATGTTTCTCTGGAGGGTGAATACTTACTCTCTAAGAATTGAAATTGTTTGAACATTCCATCATGGTTATTACTATTATTACTTAATCTCTCCAGAATAAAGTCAGCATCATGTTTTTCCATTTGAGCTTGATTTGGTACACTTTAGCCCAACTTAAAGCGTGCTGAAGTGGGTGGACCCTGGCAATTTCCATTCTTCCCATAGATGTCCTTGGCCTGCAAAAGTCATAATACTCAACTTCAAGTTCATATTTCTTACTTAGGTTCTCAGCTTCAGTAAAACATGAAAAATCACTCTTTCTTAAAAAATTTAATTAAATTTTATGAATAGGTAGTACATTCACATAGTTCACATTTGTAAAAGGCACAAAAATCAATACAGAGAAAAGTCTCAGTCCCACCTCTGCCCCCTGGTTCTCCTTGGAACAGCCACTTGTTGTTTTGTTTTGTTTTGTTTTGTTTTGTTTTGTTTTGTTTTGTTTTGAAACGGAGTCTGGCTCTTGTCGCCCAGGCTGGAGTGCAGTGGCGCTATCTCGGCTCACTGCAAGCTCCGCCTCCCGGGTTCACGCCATTCTCCTGCCTCAGCCTCCCGAGTAGCTGGGACTACAGGCGCCTGGGACCGTGCCCAGCTAATTTTTTTGTGTTTTTTAGTAGAGACAGGGTTTCACTGTGTTAGCCAGGATAGTCTCAATTTCCTGACCTCGTGATCCACCCACCTCGGCCTCCGAAAGTGTTGGGATTACAGGTGTGAGCCACTACACCTGGCCAGAACAGCCACTTTTACCAATTTCTCACATATCCTTTCAGAGATACCTGTGTATATAAAAGGACATGTGTGTATATTAACACAAATGGTAGCATGCTGGATACCTGTTCTGCATCCAGTTTAAAGCACTTCATAATATTTCTGAGTTGCAATTAATCTCATCCAGATAGGAAAATCATTATGTCTAGTACCGGAAGCCTTTATTAAGGAAAGGATGTTAAGTGCTTTTTTTTTTTTTTTTGAGGTTTTACTTCTTTCAAAATCACCCTGTTTCCTGAGACCTGAATTCTGTGAAATGACTAGGAGGAGGAGTTTGTTAAAATCAACAACTACTATTTCCCCTTTCCACAAAACCATTATCACTAACACATTTAGTCTTCGTTGGCCAGGGTGGGAAATAGGTTTTAATTGTACTAATGAAGTCTATAAGCATGAGTGTCAGTTAAAACAAGTTTCCAGCTTCTTCAGACCCTCTTGTGTATGTATTCTGTGTTCAGTGACATCGACCTAGTGGTGTTTGGGAAGTGGGAGAACCTACCCCTCTGGACTCTGGAAGAAGCTCTTCGGAAACACAAAGTCGCAGATGAGGATTCGGTGAAAGTTTTAGACAAAGCAACTGTAAGTTCTGCAGCATTTCATATTAAACCGCAGTTATTTACCTATGAAACTTGAATTAAAATTAAAGTTTGGTGAGCACAGTTACATTGCAAGTGAGTGATTCTTTCATTTTGTTAATGTCACCGTGCTTGCACATAAAAAGTTTTCTGGTTGTCCACGCTGGAGTGTGACCACACAATCTTGGGTCACTGCAACCTGTACCTCCTCGGCTCAAGTGATCCTTCTACTTCAGCATCTCGAGGAGCTGGACTACAGACACAACCTGCCATGCCTGGCTAATTTTTTTGTATATTTTGTAGAGACGGGGTTTAACTGTGTTGCTCAGACTGATGTCCAACTCCGGGGCTCAAGTGATCCACCCACCTCTGCCTCCCAAAGTGCTGGGATTACAGGCCTGAGCCTCTGCACCTGGCCTGCATTTCTTTTTTTTTTTTTTTTTTGAGACGAAGTCTCGCTCTGCCGCCCGGGCTGGAGTGCAGTGGCCGGTTCTCAGCTCACTGCAAGCTCCGCCTCCCGGGTTTATGCCATTCTCCTGCCTCAGCCTCCGAGTAGCTGGGACTACAGGCGCCCGCCACCTCGCCCGGCTAGTTTTTTGTATTTTTTAGTAGAGATGGGGTTTCACCTTGTTAGCCAGGATGGTCTCGATCTCCTGACCTCGTGATCCGCCCGTCTCGGCCTCCCAAAGTGCTGGGATTACAGGCTTGAGCCACCGCGCCCGGCCTGCATTTCTTTTAACAACAGCAGAATACCCAATTTTATCATACACAGTACTCACTGTAGAGATGTTTGTTTTATTCATTTTTATTATTATTATTTTTTGAGACAGAGTCTGGCTCTGTCGCCCAGGCTGGAGTGCAGTGGCGCGATCTCGGCTCACTGCAAGCTCCACCTCCTGGGTTCACACCATTCTCCTGCCTCAGCCTCCCGAGTAGCTGGGACTACAGGCGCCCGCCACCACGCCCGGCTCATGTTTTGTATTTTTAATAGAGACGGGGTTTCACTGTGTTAGGCAAGATGGTCTCAATCCCCTGACCTCGTAAGCCGCCTGCCTCAGCCTCCCAAAGTGCTGGGATTACAGGCGTGAGCCACCGCGCCCAGCAATGTTTTTTTCATTTTTTTAGAGAGAGATACAGTCCCACTGTGTTGCCCAGGCTGTTCTCTAACTCCTGGACTCAAGTGATCCTCCCACCTCAGCCTTATGTGTAGCTGGGACTACAGGCGCACCCTACCACGCTCTGCTTATTTAAAAAAAATTTTTTTTTTGTAGAGATAGGGTCTCCCTGTGTTGCCCAAGTTGGAGCATTTTTTGAAAAGAACTCCTGATAGCTCATGTAAATAATCCTGTCAGTTTTGAGAATAATTTTATATCTTATCTTGTCAGGTTGCTTTTTGGGCTACTTGCAAAACTGACCAGTAATGCAAGTGGGTTGTAGTACATACCTTAAGAATCCAGCAATTTTCTTATTAGAAACAGTTTGATGATATAAAACATTTAATACCTAGTATTCATCATTCTTCATCTTATACTCAGAAAGTGTTCTCCAAAGTATTGAGAAAGGTTTTTGTTAAATAACTTAAAAATTATTATAACTGTATGTCAACTAATAAACGAGATGATGGGCTTATTAATTTACTTAACTGCGGTAATCACTTCAGTATGTATATCAAGATAAGTATATCAAAACATGTATGCCTTAAATATAAACAATAAAAATAAATAATCAAAAATTGGACACCAAACAAAATTCTCAATTTATAGAAATTACAAAATATATTGTATGGGGCCCAATGCTAAATATGCAACGTATGGTATTTGTAGCAGTCCAGAGTTACTGGGGTGTGCCATGCTTAGAAGACTCAGTGTTCTTATGCTCTCATGAGATGATGGAGACCTCATGTCTAGTAACCCTCCATCCCCTGATTTTGTCATTTAATCTGGTTAAAGCATTTACATTTTACCTTTCTTCTCTTTATAGGTACCTATTATTAAACTAACAGATTCTTTTACTGAAGTGAAAGTTGATATCAGCTTTAATGTACAGAATGGCGTGAGAGCAGCTGACCTCATCAAAGATTTTACCAAGGTCAGAGAATTTAGTGTTTATACAATAAAACTATTAGAACGTAATTTTAAGATTCTGTTGTGGTGGTGTTCTAATATTTTTATATGCATGTTGCTGACAAACACCTCGCTCTCTCTCTCTTTCTCTCTCTCTCTTTTTAAAATAGAGCTAGGGTCTCTCTCTGTCACCTAAGCTGGAGTTCAGTGGCTGGATCATGGTCCACTACAGCCTCAAACTCCTGGGTTCAAGTGATCATCTCACCTCAGCCTCCCAAGTAGCTGGGACTACAGGCGTGAGCCACTACACCTGGCTTTTTTTTTTTTTTTTTTTTTTAAGTGTTGGGGATCTCGCTGTGTTGGTCAGGCTGGTCTCTAACTCCTAGCCTCAAGCAGTCTTCCTGCCTCAGCCTCCAAAAGCACTGGGATTATAGGCATGAGCCACCATGCTCAGCCTGCACCTTACTTTTGTATGCAATGGTTTTGCTTTCTTTGAATCTGCTTGTAATGATCAGTGATTAACTTATAATGTGACCTCAAGTAAGAATTAAAAGTTGAAAAAGCTTTTGAAGAAATTGTCTGCTCTAGATCCTTCCTTGTAGAGACAGAAGAGATGGAATTCTGCTACACAGTTGATTCCATCTGTTTTTAACCTTCAGGAGTTCAGATTAAGAACCTTTCCTTTAACCCGTTTCCTGTTTGCCCCAAGAATACTGCGCGGGCAGTGAGCTGCACTTTTTTTTTTTCTTTTTTTGAGGCAGAGTCTTGCTCTGTCACCCAGGCTGGAGTGCAGTGGTGCGATCTTGGTTCACTGCCACTTCCGCCTCCCAGGCTCAAGCAATTCTTCTGCCTCGGTCTCACAAGTACCTGGGACTACAGGCACCTGCCACCATGCCTGGCTAATTTTTGTATTTTTAGTAGAGATGGGGTTTCACCATATTGGCCAGGCTGGTCCTGAACTCCTGACCTTATGATCTGCCCACCTCAGCCTCACAAAGTACTGGGATTACAGGCGTGAGCCACCGTGCCCAGCTGTACTTTTTTTTTTTTCTAAACAGGCAATAGGTTAAGAGTTTTAAGAGCCTTTTCTAGATTTCAATCCCTAAATTACCTTTAAGGTGTTTCCTACAGGCTTCCTTACTTCTATTTTGAAATGATTTAAGTTTATTTCTATTCTGTTTTCTTCCAAGATAGAGAAGAATTTGTCACCATTATCTGTGGAACATTTTACATACTTAGATAGTTGTCAGCTTTCTCCCCTCTAACCTAAACCATTAACTCCTTTGGCTTCTGTTAGAATATTCACAATTTTTTTTTTCTCAAGCAGCTCTAAAGTTTCTATTTCTTCTTTGTTTTTAAGAAAAAATGTTAACTACTTGATGTTGCAAGCATTATCATCTTGCATAAATGTATGGAAGACAGAAAAGCAGAAAAATAAAAGAAATATTATCCATAATCTCACTATATTGGGTGTGTGTGTGTGTGTGTGCACGTGCCTGTCTAATATTTTTCTGGAAAAAAGCTTTTAAAAATTGAAATTCGTATGCATGATAACATTCATCAGTATGAAGAGATGGTGTAAAGTGAGTCACCCTTACACCATAGATAGTTAGATCATTTTTATAGAATTTCTCATTTCCAGTTTGTGTTGCTTTTTTATGTTCTTTAAAATTATAAGCAAAAGGAGTAGCACATTATACACACATTGTCTCATACCTTTGTAAAAACTTAATGTTTTGGAGGTTTCTTCCATATTGACACATGGAGGCTTGCTTTATTCTTTTTGTTGGTTACACAGGCAGTAGTCTTTTGTAAGACTGTGGCTGCTTGATTTAGCAGTTCTTCAGTGTTGTTCCAGTTTTTCTTTTGGTATTAGAAAAAGGGATTGACGAATATACTTCCATGCATGCATCTTGCTTCACACGTGCAAAGTGTTTGTAGGAAGAGTCCCAGAAGCAAAATTTTGAGGTCGAAGGGTATATCCAGATAAAATTCTGTTAGATATTTCCCTAATTATTTATTCTTTCATATTCTCATTTTCTCTCTGTCCCTCCCCTTTTTCTTCTTCCTCTCCCTATCCTTCTCTCTCTTCCTCTGTCCCTTTCTCTTTTCTCTCTTTTTCTTTCCCTCCCTCTCTTTTCTTTTCTTTTCTTTCTTTTCTCCTTTTCTTCCTTCCCCTTTCCCTTTTCCTTCCTTCTTCCTTTTCTTCCTTTCTTTCATTTTTTGACACCGGGTCTCACTCTGGTACCCAGGCTAGAGTGCAGTGATCATGGTTCACTGCAGCCTCAGCCTCTTGGGCTCAAGTGATCCTCCCACCTTAGCATGAGTATCTGAGATCACAGGCGGGCCTACCACACCTGGCTAACTTTTTTTTTTTTAAATGGAGTCTCACTCTGTTGCCCAGACTGGAGTGCAGGGGCGCAATCTTGGCTCACTGCAACCTCCGCCTACCGGGTTCAAGCGATTTTCCTGCCTCGTCCTCCTGAGTAGTTGGGATTACAGGCACGCACCACCATGCTTAGCTAATTTTTGTATTTTTAGTAGAGATGTAGTTTCACCATGTTGGCCAGGGTGGTCTCAAACCCCGACCTCAGGTGATCCACCCTCTTCAGCCTCTCGAAGTGCTGGGATTATAGGCGCGAGCCACCGAGCCCGGCCACTTTTTTTTTCTTTCCCAAAGTAGAGATGAGGTCTTGCTATGTGGCCCCCCCCCCCTTTTTTTAAATAGAGATGAGGTCTTGCTATGTTGCCCAGGCTGTTCTTAAACTTCTGGGCTCAAGCAGTCCTCCTTGCTTGACCTCCCAAAATGTTGGGATTGCAGACATGAGCCACCAAACCTGACCCCTTATTGTTCTTTGAAAGGGAACTGTATCTAGACTGACTTAACCACAGTGGTTTTTTTTTTCTTTTTTTTTCTTTCTTTTTTTTTTTTTCGGAGACATAGTCTCGCTCTGTCACTCAGGCTGGAGTACAGTGGTGCGATATTGGCTCATTGTACCCTCCACCTCCCGAGTTCAAATGATTCTTGTGCCTCAGCCTCTAGAATAGCTGGATCTACATACATGTGCCAACATGCCCGGCTAATTTTTGTATTTTTAGTAGAGATGGGGTTTTCCATGTTGGCCAGGCTGGTCTCGAACTCCCGACCTCAAGTGATCTGCCCACCTCGGCCTCCCAAAGTGCTGAGATTACAGGCATGAGCCACCGTGCCCAGCCCACAATGTTTAAAAATACTTACTTCTCCATATTTTTGTTCTTTCCTGTGCTTGCTTAGTTTGATACAATTTGCAAAAGTATAAGCTTTTTTTTTTCTTTTTTATAGAAGCCATGCGTGTTCACTGTAGGATATCTAGAAAACAGAGATAAGAGTAAAGAAAAAAATAGAAATCACTGGCCAGGTGCTGTGGTTCACACCTGTAATCCCAACACTTTGGGAGGCCCAGGCAGGCAGATCACTTGAGCTCAGAAGTTCAAGACCAGCCTGGGCAACGTGGTGAAACCCTGTCTCTACAAAAATACAAAAATTAACTGGGTGTCGTGGGCTGAGGTGGGAGGATCACTTGAGCCCAGGAGCTGGAGATTGCAATAAGCCAAGATTGTGCTACTGTACTCCAGCCTGGGTGACAGAGTGAGGGGGAAAAAATGGAAATAACTAGTAATTTTACCACCCACTATAGCTGTTAAGACTTCTTTGAAGATGTTGTGACTGCTTTGTTTTCCTCAGTGGCCCCAGCCTATGGCATGGCTTACAGAGAGGAATGAATGAATATGTGCACAGCAAAAGGTGGACTCATTCTGTACATACTTGTCCGTTCAGGTGTTCTCTCGGATAGCCCTGCCTCATTCCCTGTAAAGCGTGGAAGGGAGGGGTGGTCTGTTTGTAGTCATCAGCCCATGTGCACATCAGCAGGCCGGATTCTTGTTTGCCCCAGGACTGTGGCAGAATAATCTAAAGCTCCCTAGTCTACAGTGGCGCGCCACCAAGAAAAGTGATTCTTAAAAATCTCACTGATTTAGTGCTTTAAGATGTTGGTGACTTTGTCCTTGTACTCTTTCTATTATCTGTTTACAAGTGAATATTAGAGGGTCATGGTCACAAATGAGCATCATCAGTTACATGCTGTTAGTGTTTCTATCCTATAGCAAGTACTTTTTTTTTTTTTTTTTTTTTTTTGAGACGGATTCTTGCTCTGTCGCCGAGGCTGGAGTGCAGTGGCACGATCTTGCCTCACTACATCCTCTGCCTCCCGGGTTCAAGTGATTCTCCTGCCTCAGCCTCCCAAGTAGCTGGGATTACAGGCTCCCGCCACCACTCCTGGCTGTTTTTTGTATTTTTAGTAGAGACAGGGTTTCATCATGTTGGCCAGGCTGGTCTATAACTCCTGACCTCAGGTAATCTGCCTGCCTTGGTCTCCCAAAGTGCTGGGATTACAGGCATGAGCCACCATGCCCAGCCCTGTAGCAAGTACTTAGATGCTATTATTCATGTGTACATGTCTTACATTTTAGATATAAGGGGAGAACCATTCATTACCTATAGTTTACTCTTTTTTTAATAGCTTACTCTTAGAATGGAAAATTAAGTATGTTGTATATCGCTACCAAATTTTATAATGTAAGGACCAATTTATGCCCCTCTGAATGCTTAGATCTGTTACTGATACAGGAATTCATTGAAAATACAATTTTCTTTTTCAGAAATATCCTGTATTGCCATACTTGGTTTTAGTATTGAAACAATTCCTATTGCAGAGGGACCTTAATGAAGTATTTACAGGTGGAATTGGTTCTTATAGTCTCTTTTTAATGGCAGTCAGTTTCCTTCAGGTAAGTCATATGGGTATACCATGCTAGTGCACACTAAAAGCAAAAGTGATCTATCAGCTGGGAAACATTTTGGAAAAAAACAAAATCAACCTGTAATTGCATTGCTTTCCTTGATTACTTATGGTTTTTCCCTTTAAACTGGGTACATTTTCATCATTTAGCAAATACATATTTTTAAATTCCTATGAAAGAATATTTTTGGTTTCAAATCCCATACATTCTAGTATTTTTGAGACTTTTCACTGCAAATTTTAACATGCAAAATGTACGGCCTAGTTTCCATAAGCATAAATAGTATAAGTGCCAGCAATAAGAATGTCTTCTAAGCAGCTAAATCTTGTAAGTTTAGTTGGAATTGAGACCTGCTATTTGGATAAGCGAATTAGAGTCTTAGTATCGTAAATGGGTGTGTTTATGTGGTGCAGGGTTGCCAACTGCCTGAGTCTATTCGTGAGTCAGGACTTTGCTGATGTCTTGGGCCAAGCCAGCCCTGGTCGGCAGCCTGGTGCAGCCATAAAATTCAGCCTTACAAACAGTCTCCCACCATTCCTGCACCATGGGACTTTAGTGTTGTGTGTAACAGCAGTATAGGCTGCTGTTATCCCATTGTCAATTGACTGCTATGCTAAACCAAAATTATAATAATATTGCTTGTAGAAGTTAGAATATAATTTATTCCCCCTCTCCTTGATAATTTAGCAAAAATCCAATATAATTTCTTCTTTTCTGCTTTTAGTTACATCCCAGGGAAGATGCTTGCATCCCCAATACAAACTATGGTGTTCTCTTAATAGAATTTTTTGAATTATATGGACGACACTTCAATTATTTAAAGACTGGCATCCGGATAAAGGATGGTGGTTCATATGTGGCCAAAGATGAAGTACAGAAAAATATGCTAGATGGCTACAGGCCATCAATGCTTTATATCGAAGATCCTTTACAACCAGGTATTGAAATTAGGTAAATTTGTGGGCATTCAAAGAGAGGGCACTGTCAGTCACCTTATTATACTTTAAATTCTCTTTAGATGAAAAATGAAGGAACAACTTCTAATTGTTATTCTTTTTTCATCAAAATATTTCATGAGCAAACATACTAAAATAGACAGACACAGACAATAGAAAAACACCTTGGAGACTTCCAGATAAGTAGGGAGTAGAATCTGTTTAACCCTAAAAGCACAGTAGAAAAGGCATTACTTTTTTGGATGGATTCATGTTTGGTGGCTGCTTCTCCTTTTTCTTGGGTCCTTATTGCCTTGATTAACCAGTTGTGAGCAATTAATGAGGCTTTAATGAGATGATTCTGAAGTCCTTAGAGACAGCAAGCACAGTAATATCTTTGAATTCATGAGCAGAAGGATGCAAGGAGACAGTGTATTTTCTTTTTGAATTTCTCCTTTCCTCTTTGATTTTGCATGTCTCTATGCTTTTTCCAGCTTCGTGTGGGCTTGAAAGTAAGCAGAAAGTAAATTCCTTCCATGCTTTTTTGAAGTTCTGTTTGCTTGCTTGTGTCCTGATTTTTCTGAGCAATATTTTTTCTTGATATAATTGTAAAATGTTTAGATTCTGCATTGTTGGACTTCAGTGGAAGTGCTTTTAGTCATTTGCTTTAATGTGTAAACTTTGAAAATGAGTAAGGAAAGGGAGTGAAAAGATACAGTAGTTGCCTAGGAACCATTTTCTGGCTTATTGAGCTGCCTTATAAACATTAATAGTTCTGTGTGTTTATTCACTGAGAAAACATTACATTGATTGGGAGCCTGCTGTGTTCAAAAGCATTGGGCCAAAGGACATGAAGACTTTTCAGCAAGATGATCCTTGCTTTTTAGGGGCTCATAATTTAGAGTGATAAATAGATATATAGCTAATATAAACCCAAAAAATATAGAAGTATTTCTAATGTAACTTGGGGTTTCACTCTTAGGAGTGAACAGGGCACTATTTCTTTTGTTTGCATAACTGTTTATGTATGGAATGGGACAGTTCTTGATGGGCCAGAATACATTTCGACAACTGATACACCATAATGAAGTACCAACTGCATGATGCACATATTCAGAGACTGGGGAGCTTTGGGGACAGCTCACAGCTCAGCTTCCAGGCACAACTCTGGTGGGATAGCTATGGCCCTTGCTCTCCTGGAAGAGGGTCGTCAACATTTAGTGCACATTAAGCACAGTCAAGCTTACTATGTTACCTATATTTCTTTTAAAGGTAATGATGTTGGAAGGAGTTCATATGGGGCCATGCAAGTGAAGCAGGCCTTTGATTATGCCTACGTTGTTTTGAGTCATGCTGTATCACCAATAGCAAAGTACTATCCCAACAATGAAACAGAAAGGTAAAAATTCATCTATAACCAGCCCATTGTGTCAAAATTGGTTGTGGCTTCTTATCTTCAAATTAATGTTATTCCCTCCCTCTCCCTTTCTTTTTAAACACGTGCAGCATACTAGGTAGAATAATTAGAGTAACAGATGAAGTCGCCACATACAGAGATTGGATATCAAAGCAGTGGGGCTTGAAGAATAGACCTGAGCCTTCATGCAATGGTAAGATATTTTCCTTGGTCGATTGACTGAGTATTAGAGGCTTTTCTGTGTTGTGTGCGTTTAATGGGAAGAAACGTTTTCCAATCTTTTGCCACTCTTTCAGGAAATGGTGTTACCTTGATAGTAGATACTCAGCAGTTAGATAAATGTAATAATAATCTATCTGAAGAAAATGAAGCCCTTGGAAAATGTAGAAGTAAAACCTCGGAATCTCTTAGTAAACACTCTTCAAACTCTTCATCAGGTCCAGTGTCGTCCTCTTCTGCCACACAGTCCAGCTCTAGTGATGTAGTAAGTATGAAAGCCTCAGCTCTTCTGAACTCAGACGCATGCACGTTCTCTTGCTGGGGTTAACACTATCTTGAAGGCTAAGGCTACTTCCTTTGCTTACATGTTACTGGGATATTTTAATAACTTTCATGCTTGTACTTTTTCTCAACATTTTGTTATGAAAAATTTCAAGCATACAGCAAAAGTGAACAAATATTAGTGAGCTTTCATGTACTCACCGATAGATTCTGCCATTAACCTTTTTACTTGCTTATCTCATACCTGTCTATCCATCACTCTATCCATTAATGCATCTTATTCTTTGATCCATTTCAAAGTAGATTACAGACATCAGTTCCCCTAGAGTACTGTAGCTTGTACGTCCTTGTAGCCAGACTGCAATATTTGTTTATTGTGTTTTCCTTTTTTTTTCTTTTGAGACGGGGTCTCCCTCTGTTGCCGAGGCTGGAGTGCAGTGGTATGATCTCAGCTCACTGCAACCTCCACCTCCCATGTTCAAACGATTCTCCTGTCTCAGCCTCCTGAGTAGCTGGGATTACAGGCGCCTGCTACCACACAGGACTAATTTTTTTGTATTTTTAGTAGAGACAGGGTTTAACCTTGTTAGCCAGGCTGGTCTCAAACTCCTGAACTCAAGTGATCTGCCTGCCTCACCCTCCCAAAGTGCTGGGATTACAGGCGTGAGCCACCGTGCCCAGCCTATTTTTTCCTTTTGATATGAAATTGACATATAAGGAAATTTTAATTGTACATTTACTAAATTTTTTTCTTAAATTTCCCCAATTTTTTTACTTTCATGGTGTAGGTTACTTGCTCATATGTTCACTAAATTTTATCAAATGCATACACATGTATAGCCCAAAATCCTAATAAGGTACAAATATTACCATCAACCCAAAGAACAACCTCATGATTCTTTCATCAATCCCTAACCCCACCCTCAGAGGGAACCACTGTTACGTATTTTTTTTTTTTTGAGATGGAGTCTCGCTCTGTCGCCAAGGCTAGAGTACAGTGGCGTGATCTTGGCTCACTGCAGCCTCTGCCTCCTGGGTTCAAGCGATTCTCCTACTTCAGCCTCCTGAGTAGCTGGGATTACAGGTGCACACCACCGTGCCCAGCTAATTTTTTTTATTTTTAGTAGAGACGGGGTTTCACCATGTTGGTCAGGCTGGTCTTGAACTCCTGATCTCGTAATCTACCCGCCTCAACCTCCTAAATTGCTGGGATTACAGGCATGAGCCACCCCACCTGGCCTTTAACATTTTTCTTGTTCTTTTTTTTTTTTTTTGAGACGGAGTCTTGCTGTGTCACCCAGGCTGGAATGTAAAGGCATGATCTTCACTCACCACAACCTCCGCCTCCTGGGTTCAAGCGATTCTCCTGCCTCAGCCTCCTGAGTATCTGGGATTACAGGCACGTGCCACCACACTGAGCTAATTTTTTCTATTTTTAGTAGAGATGGGATTTCACCATGTTGGCCAGGCTGGTCGCGAGCTCCTGACCTTGTGATTTGCCCACCTTGGCCTTCCAAAGTGCTGGGATTACAGGTGTGAGCCCAGCTGTTACAACTTTTTAACACTATAGTTAGTTTTGCCTGTTTCAGAATTTCATACATATGGAACCACATAGAATATACTCTTGTGTAAGGCTTCTTTCACTCAATTTTTTTCAGCTTCCTGGTTGAATTTTGTTTGTTTTGTTGTTTTTTTTTGTTTTGTTTTTTGAGACGGAGTCTTGCTCTGTCGCCCAGGCTGGAGTGCAGTGGCGTGATCTTGGCCCACTGCAAGCTCCGCCACCCGGGTTCACGCCATTCTCCTGTCTCAGCCTCCCGAGTAGCTGGGACTACAGGTGCCCGCCGCCGCACCCGGCTAATTTTTTTGTATTTTTAGTAGAGACGGGGTTTCACCATGATCTCGATCTCTTGACCTCATGATCCACCCGCCTAGGCCTCCCAAAGTGCTGGGATTAGAGGCGTGAGCCACTGTGCCCAGCCAATTTTTTTTTTAATTGAGATATAATTAACATAAAATTCAGCATTAAAAATGTACAGTTCAGTGGTTTTTAGAACATATTCACAATGTTGTGCAGCCATCTCCAGTAATTCTAGAACATTTCCATACCCCAAGAAGAAACCCTGCATTTAGTAGTAGTTTCTCCTAATTCTTCCTTCCCTCCCTTATCCTCTCGTAATTTCTAATCTACTTTCTCTTTCTACCCTGATATAATTTTTTTCTTCCCCCATCCTGATAGAATTTATGTGTCAATTATAACGTAAGTTACCTTTTAAAATCGAAGTTAATTTGTAGTTTACTGATTTGATATCTAAAGCAGGCTTACCTGTTTGATTTTAACTTTATTAACTGTAGGACATGAAAAGTAATCTAAATATTGTATGTTGTTGATGACCATGTGTCAATATGGAATCATAAATCCTCCTGTGCAAAATCTCCCTGTGTGCCTTTTTGGTTCCTAGAGCAATATGCTCTGGAGGACAGAATGCCAAGCTAGATGTCACAGACACAGGGAGATGGAGTCTTGGGGAGTGAGAGAATGTGACTCTGAGATGCTGGGTAAAGTGCCAGGGCCAGGGTGGAGACCTGCAGAGAGACGTAGCATTGTCATGGCCCAAGCAGCCCAGAAACAGGTGGGGCTCAGCCCACTGTCGCTGGGAAGTCTGCACCCACCCACACCAGTATGTTTGGTTGGAATGATCACTGATTTGTCATTACAGACTCTCAGAGATTGAACTCCTTAAACCCATCATCTTGTGTCTGGCTGAAGCCAGGGACTAGGACCTAGGTTCCTCACTCTTTACCATACTCTTTCATTTTCTATAAATAAAAAAACAAATAAATTCAGACCTCTGTGAGCTCCTTCAAGGTAAGATGTGGGCAGTGGATTTAACAATGAACAGAAGCTCTCTGATAAAATCAGTCACTTTAAATGTTTGGAGGAAAATTTAAACAAACAAATAATTTTGTAAATTCCTCAGTGTGCTTCTTTTAACTCCCAAATGTTTAAATTTCGTCTAGAGAGTACTTAAACCAAAATTGTTTTTCTTTCTGAATATTGAGTATCTAAATTACTAATATGTCACATTATAACTCATGTGACTTGTGTTAGGATTCTGATGCAACACCATGCAAAACCCCGAAACAGCTGCTTTGCCGTCCGTCCACTGGGAACCGAGTAGGGTCACAAGATGTATCCTTGGAGTCCTCTCAAGCAGTTGGCAAAATGCAAAGCACCCAAACCACTAACACATCCAACAGCACCAACAAATCTCAGGTGTGTGGAACGTGGATTTTTAATTGTTAGTATTTGATACAAAATATTTAGAGTTTCCTACATGTGAATAATATGCAGCATGGGTTTGAAGTAAACACTAGATTGAAGAACAAACTTACTTTATTCTAAGAGATTCCAACACAGGACAGTGCTTCTAGGAACAGGATGTCCTTGTGAGACACCATTGTAACATAAACCTCTTCAGAAATCTATTGACTGGTCCTTATAAGATGTTCCAGCCAAACTATCATATAAAAAATGTTTCAATTATACATGAAATAAGCTGGCATGAAGGTTTTGTGAGGCCTCATGGCAGTGTGCATATCTGGGAATAATGTATCCTTTTCTAATATTTTAATGTTCAATACCTTGTTGCCGGTGTTGAAATGATCAGCTGGCTGTCAGGCATGGTCAGTTGATTAACATTAACCTGGACTTAAAAGGCCACAGAGATACTCTAAGTTTTTTTGTTGCCTAGAGTTGTCATTAACTGAGTAATGACTCAGAGTGAGGGGAGGAAGCCATTGATATGGGGCTCTGGCCTGAGGCCGGGTCACTCCTAACTATAGCTAGGAACCTGGGAAGAGGCTTCTTGGCTGTCACCTTGTGTCTGATTTGACTCACTGAGTTCACTTTACCTCTGTGGCTTTTAGCCATGTATGCCAGACACAGACTCATCGCAAAATACCAGTTCAAGTGACAGGGTTGACAGAAGGGACGGGGGTCATGAGAAAGCCACAGGCCATGCATAGCAGGAAGGGAGCGGCCACCTGTGCTGACCCCAACCTACCCATGTGCCTGTCATGTCCAAGAGCCTCTTCCCGCTATGTCACTTATGATGTGGTATTTGGGTTCGTAGGTTTCTTAAGAAAACCTTTACATCCCACACACACTGTTAAGAAGGCAAGCGAGTGGTCTATGCTTTTCAATATTTCCATTAAAATAAAGTAAGGGTTTCAGAGCTAAAAAGAGTTAACCCCTGTAACAGCTTTTTCTGCCCACTAGATAAGTCGGTGATCAGTAAGGTAACTCTCTAGCCAGCATATTCCTAGTTTTGAAAGCTGTCCCGAATCCAGTTGCTTTTCTGCAATACTGATGTCTTTGTGGTTGTTTTCTGTTTCCGCAGCATGGATCAGCAAGGCTCTTTCGTTCTTCCAGTAAAGGCTTCCAAGGTACAACTCAAACAAGCCATGGTTCCTTGATGACAAACAAACAACATCAAGGCAAATCCAATAATCAGTATTACCATGGCAAAAAGAGGAAACACAAGAGGGACGCGCCCCTCTCAGACCTCTGTAGATAGTCGGCGCTGCGCGGTGGACTGTCTTCTCTGTGCAATGATCTCATGCTCAGGACAGTTGCGCAGGGACTCCTGGGAGACATTCAGGAGCCTCACACTGTTCAGACGTTGATTTAGCAACTGCGTTTTTTCCCAGCTCGCCACGGAATGGATCATGAAGACTGACAACTGCAAAAAAAAAAAAAAAAAAAAAAAAAAAAACAAGCATAAAAGGGGGAAAAAAAGGCTGCTTATTTGATAAGTCATATGCTACAACAGGGTCATTTTAAGATTTAAAGCTTGAATGTAAAATAAATATATTTCTCATTGGCTTTATGCAGAGTTATAGGGAATAGTATTCAGTGTTGGTAGGGTGATAGAAACAAAAAACAGTATCAGAGGATGGGGTGGGGAAGGAAAACAAAGGTATCTGATAGGAAGTCCAGATTCCAAAGGGGAAAGTGATCTGTGCATGTTTTTTTTTGTTTTTTTTTTTTAAATATTTTTGCATATATTTACCATTTTATTGTGTGTATGTATAGAAGACCATATAGGAAATTGATATTTGTAATAGTGGATTTGTTAATAATACTTTTTACATAACATTACTGTTTAAATTGTAAACAGATTTTTTCTCAGGATTAGTTTGAAAAATAATCTAAATTGTCATCTTAACATCCATATATAGGGAAGTGATTAGTTCTATTACTCAATTTGTTTTTCTCAGCATTGAAATGACTTAATAGAACCCTTGTGTCCTGCTGCAAAAATTTTTCCTCTCTAAAGAAAAGGTTTATGGTGGCAAATGATGTCTATTTTATTTTGTTAAAAAAAAAAATGTACTATGTACTTTTGTGTAAACACTGAAAAATCTCTGGTCATCTCTGAGAATTAACTTGCAACTGTTTTCTATAGTGCTGTCGTCTTGGGCAATGGGCAATTACATGACTTTGTGTTTGCTGCCTTTGCAGTCTTTTTTTTCCCCCCATTTCTTCCTAATAGAAAAAGACAAAAAACAAAAAAACAAAACAAAACAAAAAAACGGCCACCCATGTCTGGTCTCATTCCTGTTGCAGTGAAACTTCGAGTTCCACAGACTTTGCATGCTGGCTTCTCTAACCCTGTGTGCTGCGTGTGCCTGTTTCTCATCTCTTATTCTTTTTAAAATTCATGCTTAACTACTGTGGGAGAATAACTGTAAACAGCTTTAATTAAATCATACTTATAAAAACTATTTTCTTATATTCCACTTTATGCTTTTGGTATTGTTGATCTTTCCAAATTAAATGGTCTTTGATAATGGATCTATTTTGTATTGCCTTATTAAGACCAAATACTTCTTGTCATCCCATTCTTTATCCTCTTCTTTCATGAAATTGTTATCGTTAATTAAAACTTTTTTAAGCATTGGCTTGTTTCAATCATACTGTAAATTTTGGTTGTAGTCAGCTTTGAGTGCAATGAGATGTATAATTCTGTTATCATTACCTGTTGAGTTTGAAACTCAGTTGGGAATATTTAATATAATAGAATGTAAGTGACATTTCTGAAAATGCTTTCTTTCAGGGTGAAAGCTCTTATGTTTAGCATCAGTGTGTATGGCTCTGTTAAATACAGCCATTTCTGAGACAAGATTCTTTTATATATATATACATATAAAGTACTATTGGCTTTTAGGAGTTTCTTTTATATACATTTATGAAATACTGAAGACCAAT
Source organism: Rhinopithecus bieti (assembly GCF_001698545.2). Lineage (NCBI taxonomy): Eukaryota > Metazoa > Chordata > Mammalia > Primates > Cercopithecidae > Rhinopithecus > Rhinopithecus bieti. The sequence goes on from NW_016826348.1 coordinate 104,514, forward strand.
CAGACCATTAATGGACACTTAGTGTAACTTTTTATAAAGAAAATAATGCTAAAGTAAGACCAAAACTGATGTCATCACTGAAATTAACAATTTTCAATATGTTCATATTTTAATTCACAATGGAAAAATGTGTTCCAAAACTGGAAACTCATAGTACTCGTGTAAACTGTGGAAGATTTTAAATGTGATGTTATTTTGACAATGTTTTAAATTTTTGAGTCACATTCTGATCAGAATTTTATTGAGATGTTGAGCTTTTGTTTTGAAACTAGTTTGTCATAACATTGTGCATAATCACAGTATTTATTTTCTAGGACAATTGTGAATGTGTAGACTTATGTTTACTGCTAAGGGAACAATTATTTATAAAATAATATTAAATCCAGTATTAGCTGCCTATTTCAGACACTTAATACTTGCAGAGATCTATGTTACATTTACCACACTGAAGTTTTTTTTGTTGTTTTTTGTTTGTTTTTAAAGAATCACCCTCATTGTTGAAAGTAAATGTACTCTTAGGGTGCGAATATTAGTGTTCCAATAAGCATGTGATTATATTAAGGTGGTGGTAGCGGGAAGATAATCTTGATTCCATTGGGAATCTTAGGTTTTCGTAAATTTATTGGGAAAATAGTTTTTCCTGTACTGCTGAAGTTTCTTTTTGGTAAACAGTATCTTTCTAAAAGAAAAGCATGAAGGAGAAATTGAGGTGTGTATACATTTCCTCAAATGACCAGCATTGTATTCGTGAATACTGTGTATCTTGCAGTGAACAGTGTGGAAGCTGTTCATTTTTCAATCTGAAGTAAAATACTTTCAATAACTTTTAGTTTGCCTGCTCATTTGTTTTATACATTTCATCTCTCTATTTGACTCCTATCTTCTTTTTTGAGTTTTAATACTTTCTATAAAGATTTTGTGAATATATCAGAAATGTGTCATTTATATATTATAGTCCATTCATATCCATGAATCATAACCTTCCTTTGCCAATACTTGTAGAATGGGATTTTACAAATTCTGCCTCACTCTGGTGACATTTCTCTGGCAGTCGTGTATGTGTACCTGGCCATTAGAAATATTAATATTTAAATATTGTTTTTTAGAGGTGCTGATGGGTTGGCGAGGTATCAGCACAAAATCTTATGGGTTATGTTTTGATGATAAAAGTATATCCGTTTTTTCCCTCCAGCTTTAAGGTGACTGTGAAGGTGCCTGGTTTTGAACGTCTTTGTTTGGTTTGGAGATGCTGCACTCAGTTTTCAAATCTAGCTTGGATCTGTAGGACCTATGTTTTTTACAAGTAATTGCCCTCCAGTCTTCAACAGTTGATTCTGTTATATTTTTGGCCTGTTTTGAGTGTACTTTACCTTTTCTTGCATTTTGAGCCTCATTAATATTTAACTTATTTGATTTGGCTCCAGTATTCCTAGATAAAATCTGCACAGGGCAAAACATGGGCAATAGGGTGAGCATTTTTAATTGTCTTTTTCCGCTGGAACCTTATATATCTCCATGTGTTTTCTGCTCATTCCCTCCCCCATGAAATGGTAAGTGTACTTGTGTTTGCCTGAACCTATGGACTAGTGTTTGGGGTTTCTGGAAACACTAGAGGGTCAGGAAAGAGTAATGACCGCGTGAAGTACAGGATTCTCTTGCTGTGACATGTTCGTTGCAAAGCCCTCTCCAGCGACTGGGAGGTGTAGTTTTTAAGGCTGATCTGTTAGAAATCACCATTATGAGGTATTAGTGGTAAATGTTGCTGATATTTTTATTGGTCATGACTACATCTCAGTTTTACTTTAATATTGATCTATAGTTTGATCAGTTCCTTGAATTCTAACATGTTGATTTCTCAGTGTTTCTGTCACTAACCAAGAATGTTTCTAGACAGTTGGTTGCTTCACAGTCAAAATTAAATGGCAAACTATCAAAAAGACATTCCCAATTTTGCTGTGATAAATATTGAAACATTAAAATTAATGAACAGAAGACTTTATTCTTACCCATCTATTCTTGTTCTCCTAGTTCATTAAACTTTTCAGTTACTGGAAAGGCACATTCTCTAAGTATTTGGTGAGCAAATATTCTAGAAATGCCTCTAACAAACCTAATTGAATATAAAGGTTACATTTAGTAGTTACTGTTGATAGTAATTTTCATCAGAGTCATAGTTCATCTAGTAAAAATAGTAGAGAATGACGTTGACATTCCAGCATTAAAGTGGGAACAAAGATTTGTATATGAAATTCCTTGAAAGAGTTCATCTTGCCTTGATTTATGACCCTCAAGACTCTAGCTACCTGCCATCTTGTCAGAACATTTGTGGGTAGAATAAGTGTTAAAGATCAAATTTTAATATGCTCCTTAATATTTAACATAGCTAAGAAACAAGCCATATTTTACTGTAGAAGTTATTTACATGATTTGAAAACTTGATCTACCTGGAAGCCTTTTTCTCAGTCATCTTGTTCTGAGCCATCTTGACTTCACACCATTAGCAACTTTTCTTTTTTTCTGGTCAAAGATAATGAGCTAAATACATGTAGACATTGAATGTTGACAAAATTATTAACCAGAAAAATTGCTTATAAAGTCTGCTGATCTATTTGATATCGAATTAAATATTTGAGGACAGTTTTAGTAAACTGCTAATGTTTATTTTATTGTCTCTCAGGTTTTGGTTTGTTAAAAAAAAATATGTTTGGCCTTTACATTTTCTATTTAAGTGTGTACTTTATTGAGTTTAACCTTGTCCGTAGCCTAGTAGCCTGAAAGAAAAGGAGGCGGAACCAGAGAGATGGATGTAGTGCATTCCCTTTGGTTATTATAAATTTGTGGTAGCTCCTGGATTTTCTGAGAGATATTTTAGCTATGTCAATAAGAACAGCTAATGATGTGGAAATCAGGTGTTCTCTTGTGTATTTCAGTGAACGTTTTTATTAGTATTTGCATATCATCTCTAGTTCTACGTTTTAACTTAACGTCCTTGTGGCTTCACCACTGAGGTACCTTTCACTACACCACCTTCTGTGTGGTCTGGTAACATGGAAGGTCTCTTCTAAGGATAGTCTGGACATATTTTGGGGGAATGTTATTTATCTTAAAGATGCCTAGAAACAACGCATATAGTACCAGTGAAGTAAACAAGTTGCTCAGGCTGGGCATGGTGGCTCACTCCTGTAATCCCAGCACTTTGGGAGGCTGCAGTGGGAGGATTGCTTGAGGCCAGGAGTTCAAGACCTTTGTCTCTTAAAAAAAAACAAACAAAAACCTGAATGGTGAGGTGGGGTGGAATTGGGTAGGGGAGGGAAAGGAGGACTTGGAAAAGCATTCCCCAAAGCCAGTGACTTGGTGAAGTTCAGTACTTGCCTCTTAGAAGTTAGCCCATGCCTTTCAAAGAGAGTGAAATCATGGGTTGTCAGCCACATTCTTGGAGTTAATATTTTTCTTCATCTTTCAATTTGGTTCTGTGCTATTCATAGCTCTTCCCTAAGACCATTTCATTATTACTTCTTATATTTAGGTGCAATTTATCATAATACGTTGTTTTGTCCCTAAACTTAATCTCCTAATTTTAAGATCCTCTCTGATTTTTGCATATTGAAACTTGCAGAAGTCACTTTAAAAAAATCTTTTGAAAGTCTTGCAATCCTAAAATAAATCACAAGCTTGTTTGTTAGAAGTGTCATGAGTCTCCAGTCTTTACTACTAAAAAGCAGCCCTGCCTTAATAAGCACATTGTTATGGGTGAAAAGTGACAGACAACAAGTGTAGTTTCTGGATATAAAGAGTGAAGGACTATTGGGTTAAATATTTTTAGTGGAATATACATAGATATGTATCTTTAGAAACTTTGGTGAGGCCAGTATTTGTTTTTAATAACCTTTTCATTTATTTCCTTCTTTGATTAGCATTGTCTTCTGTGTTAAGAAATGTGGACTCCTGTGAGGTGCTGGAGGTTTGAATCATCTTGAAAACTTTTCCAGTCTTGTCTAGTTACCACTGCAGAGACACTAAGGAATTTACCAGAAAAAGATATTTGATACAAATGATTTAAGAAATCTCAACATTTCCTGAGGCCATATCACTGGGCAACCAGTGATGAAAACTATGAATGAATTGCACACCTGGAAGATTTTTTAAGCTAATGACAGTTTCTTCAAAGATGTCAATTATTTGCCTTGGAAATTTTATAAATTGCATTTCTATGCACATCTGCCCCTAGTGCTTACCACTTGGTTTATTATTCATAATCTGCAATTCAATAAAGGCTTTGTGCTTTCATTTATCTTCAAAACCTCTGGTATGAGCCCTTATGTAAAACCTGAATGACTACTTTTTCTAAAATTTAAAGACAGCTCTGTTTAGGCAGGTTTTCTTGTGCACATACGACATTTCTGTGGCTAGTTCTGTAAGGTGGTTCTCATCCTTTTTAATGCTAGTACTGGGAGATGCTTGAAGATGTTGTTTTCATCCTACTCTGTCCTAGACAATGATAACCGTTTGCCCCCCCCCCACCAACAGCCACGGAAGATTATGGAAACTGATCTCATAGAATTTGGTTATTCACAAATGCCAGCCCAGTTTCACCCTCCACCTTAATGCAGGGGGTTATGCTTGCTATACTAAGCAAATGAAATGCATTACCATAGGTTGGGCAGAGTAACAAGTAACAGATAATTACAACAGAATAATGAAAACGGTTCTCCAGAGAAGCGATGAGAGGCAGGGTTAGTAACCAAAGTGCAGCCTAAGGCATGTCTCAGAATTTTCCCTCAGCAGGGTAGGACTTGGTTTGGACTGGTCTGTCTGCCTGGGAGCTAGCCAAGCGGTGACCAAAAAAATATCTCGGATAGTTTCCCATAAGATAATCCCAAACTGGCTTAGAGTGAAGGTGCTCAGCAGCATGTAGACAACTGGCGGGTGAAACCAGACTGCCCACTCCAGTGCAATGTCTTTTTTTCCCCCCACCTTTTTTTTTTTCTTGAGACAGGGTCTCACTCTGTCACCTAGGCTGGAGTGCAGTGGTGCCATTCCAGCTTACTGTAGCCTCGTCCTCCTGGGCTCAAATGATCTGCCCACCTTGGCCTCCCAAAGTGCTGAGACTACAGGTGTGAGCCACCACACCTGGCCGATTTCTGCTGCTTAAACCTCTGCTGGAAGTGCTCTCTTTAAAAAGGCAAAAAAAGCAAAATCCTCCTAAATATTATCCCAAAAGTTTATCAAATATAATAGTAGAGAATGAATATCCATGACAATTTTGTCCATCTACCTAGACACTGAATTATTTCACAAGTAACATATGAATATATTTTCTATTGTGAAGAAATGTAAACATTTAAGTAAAAGGATCTAGCTGCACTTCAATCCCTAATCCCACTCATCTCCCCAAACCCATCCATCTTAATATTATGGGACATAGCCTAGATTTTTTTTCTGTGCATTTATACACATGAACAAGTATAATTTCAGGGGGTCTTTTATCCTTTAACACAAATGGGATCGTATTGTAGTTTTCTGCAATTCCCCTACCATATAAAGATGTGTTTCCAGGTCAGTACACATAGAGATATATTTCATTCCTTTTTATTATGCTGACTTTTGCTTGCAAGTTGCTTTGGCAAATTAATGTGTCAGACACATCAAGGCTAACAAATTAATAGAAATGTCCAGTATTTTCCAGCTTCCCTTTTGTTTTTAGAGAGAGGGTCTTGCTCTGTTGCCCAGGCTTACTACATCAGCTTACCTTAAATAGAGATTTTCTAAAGTACTACTATTTGATGACAATTTTCTTCTGAACCCATTTTACTAAGGAAAAAATCTTTCCTACAGTATTACATTTAAATTTTTTTTTTTTTTTTTTTTTTTTTGGCCAGGCACGGTGGCTTATGCCTGTAATCCCGCACTTTGGGAGGCCAAGGTGGGAGGATCACTTGAGGCCAGGAGTTCAAGACCAGCCTAGGCAACATGGTGAAAACCCATCTCTACTAAAAAATACAAAAATTAGCTGGACGTGGTGGCATGCACCCATAGTCCCAGCTACTCTGGAGGCTGAGGCAGGATATTCGCTTGAACCCAGGAGTCAGAGGTTGCACTGAGCTGAGATTACACCACTGCATTCCAGCCTGGGCAACAGAGACTCTTTGAGACAGAGATTCTGTCCCCCCCACCCCCCCCACAAAAAAAAAGAAAAAGAAAATTGAAGAGATGGGGTGGGGGTGAGGTCTCACCATGTTGCCCAGGAACTCCTGGCCTCAAGTGATCTGCTCATCTTGGCCTCCCAAATTGCTGGGATTACAGGCGTGAGTCACCACACCTGGCCGGTTTTACATTCTTTTAAGTTGAATTTTCATGACTTGCTTTGAAAACTGTTTCATCTGATATTTTGCTGGGTTTAAATGTTATAGATATAACATGGTCATCTGAAACAGCGCTTTGCTATTTTTTCTATACTTTATTTCCACTTTTTAGAATATGTCACCCTTGGCAAAACTGATGAAACACTTACATTGGTCATTCTTCACCACCTACCGCTTAAAACTCTTTTAATTTCAAGGCCCTCCAATAACTGCAGCAGCAACAATTAAAACTCCCACTGAAAATAAGTGATCTGTCTTAGCCAGGCGCGGTGGCGTATGCACGTAGTCCCAGCTACTCAGAAGACAGGCTGGAGGACCGCTTAAGCCCAGAAGTTTGAGGCTGCAGTGAGCTATGTTGGTGCCACTGCACTCCAGCCTGGGTGACAGAGTGAAATCCTGTCTCTAAAAGAAAAAAAAATAAGTTATCAAAAAAAAGTAGAGTGGAATTAATTTTATGATGAGTAGAGGGAGGGAACTCAGGTGAGAAAAAGAATCCAGTTTTGGGGGACAGAAAAGGAAGAGTACTGCCTCAGATTTTGTTGGGAAAATCTGCAGGAAAATATGTTGGAAAAGAGAGGAGGATAAAATGTAGCTGTGAAACTGATCTCCCTAAGCCAGAGCAGTGCAATGATAGGTTTTTAAGGAGATATTTTCCTTGAAATCACTTTCTTAGGCTCTCATTATGTGACTGTAGAATTTCTGCTGTAATTGGCCGGGTGTGGTGGCTCACGCCTGTAATCCCAGTACTTTGAGAGACTGAGGCGGGTGGATCACTTGAGATCAAGAGTTTGAGACCAGCTTGGCCAACATGGTGAAACCATGTCTCTACTAAAAATACAAAAATTAGCTGGATGTGGTGGCACACGCCTGTAATCCCAGCTATTTGGGAGACTGAGGCAGGAGAATCGCTTGAACCCGGGAGGCTGAGGTGGCAGTGAGCCGAGATTGCACCACTGCACTCCAGCCTGAGCGACAAAGACTCTGTCTCAAAAAAATAAAAACATAAAAAAGCTGCTGTAATTTCTATTCTTTGGAAAAGTATTTCTTCGGGGGTGGGGGACTCCCTGTGTTGCCCAGGCTGGCCTCGAACTGCTGGGCTTAAGCGTTCCTCCTGCCTCGGCCTCCTAAAGTATCTGGGACGACAGGCATGTGCCACTACACTCAGCTCAGTAAGTCCATTATGAGATGTTCTATGTTTACCAGTTTAGCTTAGGAATGCAATCTTTGACTTTGAAGTTGGAAAAATTTCACCTTTCAACCTTTCAAGTAAAATGCTTTATATTTCTTGCTTGGCTAAAGAAACCACATTAAACCCAAACTAAAAATCTAATAATTAATTTGAGAAGTAGTATAAATTTGTGTGTGTGTGTTGCAGAGGACCTTTTTCCTTGTATTGTAAATTGACAATATATAATTATGTATGTGTGTGCAAGTGCATGTGTGTATTAAAGCAAGTAACTACTATTTGAAAACACGAGAGTAAAATTTTGTTGAAGAGGAACCATCCGATGCACAGCTGAGACTAGAGGTAAAAATGCCTTAATGTTTAAGGAAAGGAAAGGAGAGAGTTATTAGAAGTATCAAGTGGCCTATTTAAATGGTGTATCGATTTTCAAAAGAGTTATTGCTCAATTTAGATTGTAAACCACTTTGGTACTTAAATCAGTCAGGTGGCTTCGGGAATGTGGCTTTACACAGCACCCCTCAAAATAGTCACAAGGTGGGTTATGCCACACATCTTCGTTTTTAAGAATCCAATTTTTTTAAAAAAAAAAAGTGCTTTCACGTGTCAGGCATCACTGCCTAAGATATCTCTGTGGGGAGATGTGAGGTTAGCAGGCAGCACAGGGAAGCCTGTTGAGACAGGTGCTTAAGCAACACGGCAGAGCACAGGAAGCGCTGCAGAGGCGCTGGGGAGGTGGGCTGGGCCCTGCCAAGACAGGTGAAAGCAGGTGGATAGGACTAGGGCACCAGTTTCATCATAGTTTAAAGACAAATAGTGTTTTATTTTATTTTAATTTTTAAATAGATGAGTCTGGCTGTGTTGTCCAGGCTGCAGTTCAGTGACTATTCACAGAGGCTATCATAGCCCACTACAGTCTGGAGATCCTGGGCTCAAGCCATCCTCCCGCCTCAGTCTCCCAAGCAGTTGGGACTATGAGCACTTTGTCCTCTGTCCCTCCCTCTACTTTCCCCATCTTCTAAGGCAGCTATTTCCAACTTTTGGTGGTTTTCTGAGGTGCTGTGTTTACCTCCATGTCTCTAAACAATAGACCTCTATTGCTACTTCTTGATTCTTGATTCTTAGTTCTTGAAATTGTGTTGACTTCCCACCACCCCTGAACTACTTCTGTGCCCTAGCCTCCCAATAGAGTTAAAATGAATTTTGGTTAGCCCAATATTCAGTGTTCACATTATAGTGATTGTGTAAGGGCTGTTCTTATCAACTGAGCTGTATAATATTTCTTTATTTTTATTTATCTTTTTAAATTATTTTTTTTGAGGCAGGGTCTTGCTGTGTTGCCCAGGCTAGAGTACAGTGGCGCAATCAGGGCTCACTGCAACCTTGACCTCCTGGGCCCAAGTGATCCTCCCTGCCTCATTGTCTGAATTTTTTTTTTTTTTTTTTTTTTTTTTTTTTTTTTTTGGGGGGAAAAAAATTTTTT
>NW_016826348.1:116774-120688 GCF_001698545.2 Rhinopithecus bieti
TATATATACACACACACACACACACACACACACACACACATATATATATAAAGAGAGTGAGCAGTATTGCCTGTGCATAGGCATTCATTAAGCTTCTGTCCTGTGGTGAGCACCGCTGGAGGAAGTGTGGGAAAGGAGGGAGCTCCTCCTTCCTCTGGGACAGGCAGCAAGGACCATCTGTCTGAGAATGCTAAGGCCATGCTCTGCGTAGTGATGCATCAAGAGGCTGTAAAAAGACTGAAAGGACAGGTATCACTCGGGAAACTTTTATATTCTCCTACTTGGATGTCGCTCTCATTGCCTGGTGAAGGGCAGGGTTGGGGTGGCTGAAATACGTGATTCTTAGCTTCTGTTGTGGTTGATTTTAAATGTTTAAATCTTCTCGCTGCACAAGTGAAATAAAGCCCCAAACTGTTGCCCACCACAGAAACTGACTCAGGCAACACATGCAGAGTTCCCTGGAGCAGTGGGCACTGGGCACTTACAAATTAGGAGGGACCCCAGGGCACTGCATTCTGGAGCTTATCAACACAGTGGCTAATTAAAATCATAAACATGGCCGGGTGTGGTGACTCATGCCTATAATCCCAGCACTTTGGGAGGCCGAGGGGGATGGATCATTTGAGGTCAGGAGTTCGAGACTGGCATGGCCAACATGGTGAAATCCCGTCTCTACTAAAAATAACAAAAATTAGCTGGGCATGGTAGTGGGTGTCTGTAGTCCCAGCTACTTGGGAGGCTGAGGCAGGAAAATCACTTGAACCCAGAAGGTGGAGGTTGCAGTGAGCTGAGAGTGCGCCACTGCACTCCAGCCTGGGAGACAGAGCAGGACTCTGTCTCAATAAATAAATAAACAAATAAAATCACAAACACATTAGACATGGACATCTGGAGACTTCCTCATCTGGACAGAGACATGCAACTTTCAAAAGCAGCTCTTCCGTGTGCATTCAATTTCCCATGCATACTTCTCCACTCCAAAATTACTAACATTTTCTCTTATAGGTTTCATTTTCAAGCACAAAGAACTCTATTAGTTTTTGTTTGTTTGTTTGTGTTTTTGTTTGTTTTTTTGAGACAGAGTCTCACTCTGTTGCCCAGGCTAGAGTGCAGTGGCCAGATCTCAGCTCACTGCAAGCTCCGCCTCCCAGGTTTACGCCATTCTCCTGCCTCAGCCTCCTGAGTAGCTGGGACTACAGGCACCTGCCACCTCACCCGGCTAGTTTTTTGTATTTTAGTAGAGACAGGGTTTCACCGTGTTAGCCAGGATGGTCTTGATCTCCTGACCTCGTGATCTGCCCGTCTCAGCCTCCCAAAGTGCTGGGATTACAGGCTTGAGCCACCGCGCCCAGCCTGTTTGTTTGTTTTTTTAAAAAGACAGGGGTCTTGTTATGTTGCCCAGGCTGGTCTCAAACTCCTGGGCTCAAGGGATCATCCTGCCTTGGCCTCCCGAAAGGTAGGACTACAAGCTCATGCCACTGCTGGTGTAAAATTGTTTTTTATTAAAAAAAAAAATATTTTTAGGCCAGGTGCAAGTGGCTCATGCCTCTAATCCCAGCACTTTGGAGGCTGAGGCAAGAGGGTCACTTGGGCCCAGGAGTTCAAGATCAGCCTGGATAACATAGTGAGATCCTCTCTCTACAAACAAACAAAATAACCAGATGTGGTTGTGTGTGCCCATGTCTCTCTATGTTGCCCAGGCTAGAGTGCAGTGGTGCAATCACCACTCACCGCAGCCTCCACCTCCTGGGCTCAAGTGATCCTCCTCCCTCAGCCTCCCGAGTAACTGGGACCACAGCCATGTGCCACCAGTTTATCCAGCTGTGGTTCTTAAAAAAAAAAAAAAAAAAAAAAAAGCCATTCCTTTTCCTTTCTGATGTGAAGTAACATCCTTGTCACAAATTAAACTCACCTGGGTTTGAAAACTACTGCATATTCCCAGACCCCACCCAAGGACCAGAATCTCTGGGAAGGGGACTCCAACCTTACTTGGAATCCAGTGCCTTAGAGACTCGCTACCCAGTCTGCCAAGGACCAGAAGCATCAGCGTAACCTGGGAGTGAGACAGAAGTTAAAAGTTTCAGTACCCACCCAGGTCTGCTGAATTCGAAACTGAGTGGAACCCAGCCACGTATGCCTTCACGAGACCTCTAGGTGACTCCGTTGCTGGCTACCAGTTGAGAATCCCCTATTGAGGCCGGAGTATATAATGGGGTGATTCTGCTGACAGGTCCACAGTGGCTATGGGGACCATGGGGATGATGGATATGTCCTGACAGTCCTGACTGGAGCAGTGATGCAGGCATGATGTGTAACTCACTTTCTCCAGCTCTGTTTTCCTGTCTGCTGTCAGGAGACTTGCTCATAGATTTGCGTGAATATGACACACAGATGACGGACTGGGAAGTGATAGCACTCTTCCACACACCAGAAAGGGCTGAGGGCTCCTCGCTTGGAGAGCACTGAAGGTGGGTCCCAGCAGGACCCTCTTCCATAGCTGCTCCGCTCCCCTCTCTCTTTCTAGGGCTGACCTTGGCAGAGGTCACCGTGTCCCAGGACTGAGGCACTGGCTGTTCTGGAGGCCTTGGGGAAACAGGTGGGTTTCTTCGTTTTCAAGGTTCTGCTGAAGGGGTGGGGCTGCCGGGGGTGGGCAGTGCGTTCGGAAGCTGGCTCTGCTGATAATCCTATTCCCATTCTTCATTGCTGCCGGGATTCCCATTACCAGAGCAGGGAGGCCCCAGCTGCTCAGATCTTCCCGGGTGAGCCCTCAGGATGCTGCAGTGACCCGGCCAGGGCCCTCCACGGGAAGGCCGATGAATAGTGGAGTCGCACCAGCCCAGAGAGCCAATTGCCACCATGCTTGATGCCCGGGGACTGCACGAGCCCAGAGGAGCGGCCTGAACAGCGCGGGAAGCCCAGTGGGCTTGCTGCTGCTGGGATGTAAGTCTCAGGTGGGACCTCCCTGTCGCCATCTGGAGTGGAAATCAGAGGCTCCACCTTCCAGCCTTGGCCATCTGATTTCTCAGCATGGTTTCAACGTGGGTGGCCTCGGGCTAGGTTCCAGGCCCACCACGGGGGGCAACGCCCTCCCACACCAGAATCTCTCCCCTCTAGGGTGAGCTGGGGTACCAGGCTCCAGGATCCCACCATAGGTTCCCAGTACATCAACGTTTCTCCTACCTGTTTGTCATAGATCCCCCGAGTGCTTGTTAAACTACAGACTCTCTGGCCCTTTCTATGAAGACCTGCTAGGGCCTTGGGGGTCGGACCTGAGAAATGGGCATAACAGGTGCTTCTGTAACCCCTCTCAGTGAAGTGGGAACTCCCAATTCCTGGGAGTTCTAAGACCAGTGGGAAAGGGCGGGACTCATGGAGGCCTGCAAGTGAGAAATGCCCTCGTGGACTTGATTACTCCCGCGGACGGTCTCCTCTGCCCCTCCCAGGGTGACTCACAGGAGGCTTTCTTGCTCACCCTGTCTGAGTTTCTTGGAAACAGGGCAGATTTTTTTTTTTTTTTCTGCCAACACTGGGGCCCCACCCTGAGCTGCAGGGATCACAACGAGATTACAACACCTACTTTCTGAGGACACCTACAGGGGTGGTTGCGGTCATCTCCCGCCTCTGAGCCCTGCCATAGGAGGTTAAGGCTTGAGTGAGACGCAAGGCGGGACCAAAGCTCCCCCGGCTTGGGAGGAGGGCACTGGCCCGCCGTCTGTGGATCCTTCCAGAAACACTGGCTCTCCTGGAGGGGAGGGGAGGCCTGGGGCAGAAACACTGCAAGAGTTTGCTAGAAAGTGTTTCCCTCTGGGGGTGGGGCGGGCCTGGCGCTCCCCAGCACGTGCGCGCGGTACCTGGAGAAAGTCCTGCTGGGACGCCTTTCCTTCCTGCCGCGCCCCGAGCTTGCCCGGCCGGTT
>NW_016826348.1:121097-148874 GCF_001698545.2 Rhinopithecus bieti
GGATGCGCCCGGTCGGGGGGTGCCCGTGGCCGCTGCCCCGCGCCGCGCGGTCCCCACACAGACGGGCGGGTGGCCCCTCTCCCGGCCCGTCCTTCCCCGGCCTCGCGGGCGCCCGGCGGTGGCGGCTCCTGCCCGGGTGGGTCGGGAATGCTCCGAGACCCTCCCTCGGGCCACGACCTCCCCACTTAGGCACGGCCGGCAGGGATACACTTCCCAGACGCTGCCCCAGCCGGAGCCCGCTTTGATGACAAGACTGAGACCCGAGGGAGGCCGCCCGGCCCCAGACCCCTGCGGTGGAGCCCGGCTGGCTTAGGGCGCAGAGCAGGGCTGGCTCCGGGCGGCGGGGCCTGTTGGAAGCAAACACTGCACAGGGTAGCAGCCTCTGTGGGCGCAGGACCGGGCTGTGGGTCTGCAGCGCTTGCGCCAGAGCCGGTAGAGAGCAGGACCCCTCCGTGGCCAAAGAGGACCAGGGTCCATGGGAGAGTGAGCCAGGCCCGGCCCCTGCCTCGGATCCCAACCTGGGAACCCAGATGCCTCGCACATGAGGAAGTGACAATGGGAGCCGACCCCTGTTGGGAGAGAGAGGCTGGAGCCTCTCCATGGATTGGAGTTGTTCCCTCTCCTGGTTTATGTCTCAGGTCCCCTCCCTCCAAGCCAGGAACTCCTTTCTGAGCCCCAGAGCTGAAGCTGGAAATGACCGCGTGGGCGCCGTGAACAGAAGTAGAGCCCTTAAAATGAGGAGCAGGATACCCTGTGTGGTCGACTGAAGCCCCCTCGGGCCCGGTCCAGAGTGATGCTCCAGAGATTGAATGAATGAATGAATGACCAACAGGACTGTAGTGGACTCTGGGTGAGGCTACAGCTGTGGGGACTTAGGCAGGGGCTTTGGGCCCTGAGAGGAGGGGGTTCTGGGGTTCAGTGAATGCCTTCAAACATGGGCAGGTGCCCTTGTAGAAGGGAGTTTGTGGGCTGTGGAGCTGGGGGCAGGCTGTGGGGAGGAGTCAGACTCCAGGTTTATGGGGGGACCCCACAGAAGTGGCTGACTGGGCCTGGGTAGAGGGGTGAGAACCCTCTTCCCCACTATCTGATGAGTTGAATCCATATGCGGAGGCAGGGTTTTTTTTTTCTTGAAACTGGGCCTTGCTCTGTCCTCCAGACTGAAGTGCAATGGCATAATCATGGCTCAGTGCAGCCTCCACCTCCCAGGCTCAGGTGATCCTCCCACCTCAGCATCCCTAGTAGCAGCTGGGATTACAGGTGTGCGCCACCATGCCCGGCTAATTTATTGATTTTTTTTTTTTTTTTTTTTTTTTTAGACACATGGTCTCACTATGTTGTCCAGGCTAGTCTTGAACTCCTGGGCTCAAGTGATCCTCCTGCCTCAGCCTCCCAAAGTGCTGAAATTACAGGTGTGAGCCACCGTACCCATCCTTCCTTTCTTTTCTTTTTCTTTTTCTTTTATTTTCTTTGACTCCTGATTTTTATTATTGAGTTTCTTCTCCATCTGAAGCTGTCTTCTGTGGCTGGGAGCCTGGCCTCACAGGACCAGGTCTTCTAAAGCTGCCTCCCCACTGCTCAGTATTTGGGATCCCTAGGTGCTGGGTCCTCTTCCTTCAGCAGCCACACAGGCCCTGAGTGCCCCTGGGCTTGAAAGAATGGGTACTTTTGGGCTTTTCACAGAGGGGAGCAGGGAGAGATGAGGCCTGCTGGGCCCTCCCAGGGAGCCTTCCAATTTCCAAGGCCCTTACAAAGCCCCTGCGTATCCCTTGTATCTTTAATCATAAGTCAGGCAGGACCCAAACGACCAGCCCATTTGCAGGTGAGAGAGCTGAGGTCCTCACAGGTCTGGTAGCAAGGAGCTGGGCTGTTCTGATGTGGTCTAGGTGTAGCCCGTTTGCATCCACATCAGCCTGAGCCCCACCCCCGAATGCAGAGTCAAGTGGGCCTGGTGAGTGCCCCACCGCAGGCAGCACACATTCCCTGCCTTTGCCCCGCCCACCTCTTCCTCTTCCCGTTCCTACACTGTACCTAGAGTTGCCCTGGGGCTTTGCTCCTAACCCCCACCTCTTGGAGCCCCCTTCTTGATGGGCACAAAGGAATGTTGCTGATGGAGAGGGGTTTATGTCTCCTCCTTCCTATCCCTGGCTGAATCCAGCAAGGGGCGGCCTGTGTCTGGGCAGGAGGCAGAGAGGTGAGTTAGGTGTGGGCCCTGCTGTGGCCAGTAGGGGAGACCGAGTGGATGCACTTTGACCCCAAACACTCACACTGCAGGCAGGCCAGGCTGTGCTTTTGTGCATTGAAGGGTAAGGAGGGACCGTTACTTTTTACAGATACCCTGTACAAAAATTTAGGGTATCTTTGGGGGAGTTTGTGGACAGATCATTTTCTTATTTAGTCATGCTTTCTGCGTTTTCAAAATTGCCAGCAATGAGGAAGAAAAGCAAAACTTTATTCCCTTTGTGTTTGCTCTGGTAAATTTTCAAGAGCAGTTCTGCTGCTTCTGAATCTTAGAATTGGATTTGCAGATGAGGTCTGGAGGCTGATGCCAATTTCTGAATTTGACAGGATAACACATGGTGAGGTTCCAGGATTTTGAGGTATTTCAGTACACATTAGCCTCACAGCCTAACAGAATGGCCTGGGACTCAGGTGGACGATGCCCTGTTGGTCGGTGGCAGAGCTTCTTGCTGGCATGTCACCTCTTCTGCTGTGTGTCTGCTGGGATCTGTGGCTCATGGTGGTTGGGAAGCTACCTGGGTCCTGCCTCCTCTTCCCAGATGTGCAGACTGTGTGTGGGCCCCTTGAGTGCTTTCTGCTCTCTGCATAAGAACCTGCACCATTCCCACCTCCCAGGCCTTGCCCTTTGCTGTGTCTTCTTCCTGTAACCCTTCCAGTATGGTCCTATTGTGTGTCTTAGCAAGTACTCAGGCTCTGGCCTGGTGCAGTGGCTCACGCCTGTAATCCTAGGTCTTTAGGAGGCTGAGGCAGGCAGATCGCTTGAAGTCAGGAATTTGAGACCAGCCTGGCCAACATGATGAAACCCCGTCTCTACTAAAAATACAAAAATTAGCTGGGCATGGTGGTGGGTGCCTGTAATCCCAGCTACTCGGGAGGCTGAGGCAGGAGAATCACTTGAGCCTGGAAGGCGGAGGTTGCAGTGAACTGCGATTGCGCTACTGCACTCCAGCTTGCTCTGGGTGACAGAGCAAGACTCTGTCTCAAACAACAACAACAACAAACCAAAGTACTCAGGCCCCTCTTAGACAGTTGACCTCATGGGTTCCCCCTGAGCCCTGGTCTGTGGGTTAGGGATGTGGCCTGCGGGCAATTACGACTTCAGGCTCTGCCTTTTAGACCTGGACATTTGGGCCTGGACTATAAGGGGAGAACATGGCAGGCACTGCTGGCCCCAGCTCTCTGAGGCCCTCGTTATCACCCAGTTTGCCAGGAGGTGGGGGGACTCCTTTGCAGGTGAGCACATTCTTTCTCTGGAAATAGCTACGTGGGGCCCTGCTGGGCGGGGGTGGTGGGCATCTGGCTAGGGCCATTGCCAGGCGTGGGGAGCAGGCAGCCTGAGGCCCAGCCCATGTGTGCACAGGAGAGTGCTCCTTCAGTTAATGACCACGTGCTGAGTGAGGCGCCTTGAGCAGCTGTTTGCAGGGGGATCCCCTGTTCAGTTAACAACAAAGGTCTTTCTTTGGAAACTCTTGGGCCTGGAAGACAAGAGCAGCACAAGCTCTAAAGAGAGTCCCCCGAGCTTGAGTCCCACCTTAATGTTTGGTAGCTGTGTGATTTTGGGCAAGTGTTTCAACTGAGCCTTCAGTTTCTCACTTATAAAATGTGGACAGTAAGAGTGCTTATCTCAAGGCCAGGCGTGGTGGCTCAAGCCTGTAATCCCAGCACTTTGGGAGGCCGAGATGGGCGGATCACGAGGTCAGGAGATCGAGACCATCCTGGCTAACACGGTGAAACCCCGTCTCTACTAAAAAATACAAAAAAAAAAAAAAAAAAACTAGCAGGGCAAGGTGGCGGGTGCCTGTACTCCCAGCTACTTGGGAGGCTGAGTCAGGAGAATGGCGTAAACCCGGGAGACAGAGCTTGCAGTGAGCTCAGATCCGGCCACTGCACCCCAGCCTGGGCGACAGAGCGAGACTCCGTCTCAAAAAAAAAAAAACAAAAAAAAGAATGCTTATCTCAAAGGCCAGGGATTTAACCTCCAGGTTAAAGGACATTGAAGAGAGGTGACAGCAAAATGAATTGGCCGGGCGCGGTGGCTCACGCCTGTAATCCCAGCACATTGGGAGGCCGAGGCGGGTGGATCACCTGAGCTCAGGAGTTCGTGACCCGCCCGGCCAACATGGTGAAACCCCATCTCTACTAAAAATACAAAAAATTAGCCGGGCATGGTAGCTTGTACCTGTAGTCCCAGCTACTTGGGAGGCTGAGGCAGGAGAATCGCTTGAACCCAGGAGGCAGAGGCTGCAGTGAGCCGAGATCACTACACTGCACTCCAGCCTGGGGGGCAAAGCAAGACTCCATCTCAAAAAAAACAAAAAAACAAAAAAACATAAAACCTAAAATATAGTATGTGGCCAGGTGCAGTGGCTCACACCTTTAATACTAGCACTTTGGGAGGTTGAGGCAGGTGGATCACTTGAGGTCAGGAGTTTGAGACCAGCCTGGACAATGTGGTGAAACTCTGTCTCTATTTTAAAAAATAAACAATTTTAAAACAAGTAAAATTAAATTTTAAAAATGCAGTATGTGAGCATACGGTGGGGAAAAAGGTATAAAGCACATTATTGAGATGGTTGATAAAATTGGGTATGGGCTGTAAAGTATTATATCAACATTAAATGATCAGATAACTGTTTATCTGAGCCCTTGTTCTTAGGAAATTTGCAAGGCTAAAGGAGCACTCTCAAATATTAAAGAGAAACAAATGTATAGATATCTAATAGAAGGAAGCAAAATGGTACAAATAGGCAAATCTGGATTAAAAAGCATAGAATTCTTTGTACTTATCACTTTTCTGAAAGATTTTTGAAAGTATTTAAAATACAGCTTTAAAAAATGCCTGTCTTGCTGGTGAGGTGACTTACACCTGTAATCCCAGCACTTTTTGGGAGGCCAAGGTGGGAGGAACGCTTTAGGCCAGGAGTCTGAGACTAGCTTGAGCAACACAGCAAGATTCTGTTTCTTCCCCAAAAAAGAAACAAAAAATTGCCAGGCCTGGTGGCACATGCCTGTGGTCCCAGCTACTCCAGAGGTTGAGGCAGGAGGATCACTTGAGCCGAGGAATTCGAGGCTGCAATGAGCTATGATAACTCTACTGCACTGTAGTTTGGGTGATAGAGCGAGACCCTGATTTAAAAAAAGAAAAAGAAAAAGAAAAAAATGCCTGTCTTATGAGATTGTGGTATGATGAAATGACATTACTTCATGGTACTTAGAACAGCCTCTGGCACTCAGTGAGCATTAGCTGTTATTGTTGCTGTTGCTTTTTGTTATCTTTAGTATGGGCAACGTGTGTACCATCCTCTGTCGCCAGGCCTTGTTTCTCCACTTTACAGATGACACAGTTGAAGCCCAGAGAGGTGAAATGGCTTGCTCAGGACCACACTGCAGAGTCCAGCGCCGTGAGAGGAGGACTGCAGAAGTGCTTAAAGTTTATTTTGAATTAATCATCAACATTTGAAAACCACAAGATTTTTACATAAAGCCCAGATTTCTAGTTTCTTTTGCCAACTTAGAAGGCCTGTACCCCTGGCCATGTTGCTGCGTGGCAGCTACTAGTGGAAGCTCAGCAGGGTGGCGCCTTACCCAGTGCTTGGGCCTCCAGTGTCCCCCAGTCCCCGCCTAGCCGGCCAGCCTTTCCCGTCATTGCCCCCTCCTGGCCTCTGGGGACTCCGAGTTCACTGTCCTGGGAAGTGATTGCAGGGTGCTGGGCCAAAAGCTTGGGTTCTCCCCTTCCCCGACCTGCTCCCCCACGCAGAGGGTATAGCATTGCACTGCCTTGACTCAGCCAATCTGGTGTTTGTGGGCAATGGCCGGGGGCTTCAGGCGAGGAGGAAGAGGAGCTGAAGCTTTGGGGCTCCAGCCTGCTCTCCTGTCACAGTCCCAGGCCTCTGTCCATCCCTCCTGCAGCCTCAACCATGTGTCTGGCCCTGAAGAAGGGGTGCAGGGTGGCTCGCTGACCACGCCTTGAGGAGGGTGCAGGAGGAGCCCCCGAGCTGCTGTTTTTGTCCTCGTTGGGTGTATGTAGGCAGGCAGTCCTTTCTCTGCACTGAGCCTCGGTTCTTCCTCTGTGAGATGGGGCTAGACCACCTTCCTGGAGGGTGGGTGGAAGCGGGAGGAACGGGACTTGTCAGTGTTGAGCGCGGCTGAGCTCTGCACACATGGCTGACAGGATGGTTTCATTCCAGTGCGTGGCTTCTAATGCCACTGGTCCCCTGCCAGACTGGCTTCGGGGCTAGCAGGAATGGGTTGAATAAAGGCTGGCAATAGGCATGCCCCAGGGTGTGGGGTGGAGGCAGCCACTGGGCAGGCATTGTTTATGTGCCTGGGTAGGCATTGTTTATGTGCCTTCATAGCTGTGCCTTAAGGTCCTCATCTCACAGAGGAGGGGACAGGCTCAGTGAAGATGGCAGGAGCTCACCTTGGTGAGTTTGGTGTTCAACAGATGGGGAAACTGAGGCTCAGAGAGGTGATGTGACCCTCAGGGGTCCCCTGATCAAGCAATAGCAATGCTAGGACTAGAAGCCAGAGTTTCTGCCTCCTGGGCTCTGGGCTGCATTCCCAGGAGGAAGAAAAAGCTCATTTCTTATTTTTAAATAGTTTTCATTTTTTAAAGTACAGAAACAATTCACATTTAGGTAATGAAAAATCAGAAAATATAAGTAATAAGGTGGGGAAAAAACTTTTAATAGAATCTGAACTCAAAGTAACCCATTAGCATATTGGTGTATATTCTTCCAGACTTTTTTTCCCCAACATATTACAAGAAAAAAAGTTGAGCATTACAACTTTCCTTATTGTCCTGTAAGGGGAGTTCTGTCTGCCCCAGGCTTTGGGTGTGGAGTTGGGGGTCAGGGAGGTTGAAGTGTTACAGACATCACCAGCCCTGCCTTTGACACAGGAGGTGCCCTGGGTGATTTTCTGCCCCCGGTGCAGATATTTTGGTTGTTTCCAGCATTTTTGCAGCTAGAGAGCTGCACTAAACAGCCTGTAGCTAAGTCCTTGCATGTAGTGGGACTGTTTCTTTAGGGTAAATTAAAACGAGTCGTTATCTTTTTCTTTCCTTTTCTTTTTTCTTTTTTCCTTCCCAAGATGGAGTCTTGCTCTGTCGTCCAGGCTGGAGTGCTGTGGCACAATCTCAGCTCACTGCAGCCTCCGCTTCCTGGGTTCAAGTGATTCTTCTGTCTCAGCCTCCTGAGTAGCTGGGATTTACAGATATGTGCCACCATGCCAGACTAATTTTTGTGTTTTTAGTAGACACATAGTTTCACCACGTTGCCCAGGCTGGTCTCAAACTCCTGGCCTCAAGTGATCCACCCCTGCCTTGGCCTCCCAAAATACTAGAATTATAGGTGTGAGCCACCGCGCCCAGCCAAAAATGGGTCCATTTCTTACCTTTGTGGTGCCCTCAGGCTGGACCCAGGTTTGTGGTGGGACCGCATCTGGGAGTGTGGAGGTCTCAGGCACTGAGCGCTTTCCACTGCCCACTCTTCTGTGGTCAAAGGATGAGACAGGGAGGGGCTCCTGGGGGAGGGCTTTGCTGGGAGTGTGTTCTGACGCCACCGTCCAGGTTGGCACTGGAAGGCTTTAAGCTCCTGTGGTGAGGTGGGTTGAGGTAGGGGTGGAGGCGGTGGCGTCTGCTGCTACATGCTGGTGGGGCCTAGGGGGTCAGAGCCTGGAGCCTCCTTTGCTTCCAGCGGGAGGGGACCTCAGGAAGAGCTTGCATGTGTCTCTGTCTTTGTCCTTGTCTGTCTCTAACTGCCTTTCTCTGTGTGTGTGTCTGTCTGTCTGTCTGTCTCTCTCTCTCTCTCTCTCTCTCTCTGTCTCTCTCCAGTCAGGAGCAGGGTTGAGGCTGGGTCTGTGTTTCTGACCCTGAGACCTCAGGAGAGTTACCTTCCCTCTCAAGACCACACGATCCTCATCTGTAGGAAGGGGCTAAAAATGACCCCTTTGCCGTGTGAGAGACGGAGGAGATGGCAGATCCCACAGTGCTTTCAGTGACAAGGTTTTGACATTTCATTATGAACAAGCCAACAGACACAGCAGCAGACAGGGCAGCGCACCAGCACACCACCCCACGCACCCCTGCCTCTGCTTCCGCAGGCTCCAGCCCGTGGCCTCTGGGAGCTGCCTCTCCTCCCACACACAGCCCCCTCCAGCCACCCTGTCACTTCATCTGTGAGAATGGTAGTCTATGTTACTAAAAGATAAGATGCTTAAAAAACAGACAATGACCAAAGAACTGTTAAAACTAATAAACTAACACAGTGAAATTGTAAAGTCAACACACAAAAATCAGTCATATTTCTGTATGTTAGCTAACTATCTGAAAAAGAAATCAAGAAGATAATCCCATTCACAATAGCCACACGAAGAAATACTTAGGAATAAATTCAACCAAGAAGGTGAGAGAGCTGTATGCTGAAATCTATAAAACAATGAACCAAGAAATGGAACAAGATACAAATAGATGGGATGTTATCCATGTTCATGGATTGGAAGAATTAATATCGTGCACATGTCCATACTACCTGAAGCTATGAAGAATGTTGAATGCAGCCTCTGTCAACATTCCAGTGACTTCTCACAGAAAAAGAAAAAACAGGGAACACACCTTTGGTTTACAGCGAAAGCGATGTCTCCCTGTCCCCTGCCCCCGCCCCCTGCCAAAACAAAAGAAAAAACAATTCTAAAATTCAGGTGAAACCATAAAAGACCCCAAATAGCTAAAGTGATCTTGAGCAAGAAAATCAAAGCTGAAGGCATCACACTACCTAATTTCAAAATATATTACAGAGCGACAGTAATTAACATAGCACTGTGCTGGCATAAAAATAGACATATTGGGCTAGGCATGGTGGCTTATGCCTGTAATCCTAGCATTTTGGGAGGCTGAGGTGGGAGGATTGCTTGAGGCCAGAAGTTTGCAGCTAGAGCCTGGGGCAACATAAGCAAGGACTTGTTCTACCAAAAAAAAAAAAAAAAAAAAATTAAAAATTAAAAATTTGCCCAGTTAGGTGGGCCAGGGCCTGTTAGTCCCAAGGTACTTTGGGAGGCTAGGTGGGAGATTGCATTGAGCCTGGGAGGCTGAGGCTGCAGTGAGCTATGATTGGGCCAGTGTAACACCAGCTAGGTGACAGAGTGAGGCCAATTAAAAAAAAAAAAAAAACTATAATAATATATATATATATAATTATTTTTTTTTACACGATGGGCCATCCAAAGTGCTGGGATACAGGCATGAGCTACTATGCCTGGGCCCATAAGCCTGTTTCTGTAAAAAAAAAAAAAAAAAAAAAAAAAAAGAGACGTATCAACCAATGGAACAGGATAGAGAGCTCAGAAATGAACCCATGAATACAGTTACAGCTCAATAATTTGTTTGTTTGTTGTTCAGATAGTGTCTCACTCTGTCACCAGCCTGGAGTACAGTGGTGCGATTTTGCCTCACTGCAAACTCCGCTTCCCATGCTCAAGCCACGCCCCTACTTCAGCCTCCTGAGTCACTGGGACCACAGGTACATGCCACCTTTGGTTAATTTTTATATTTTTTGTAGAGATGGGGTTTCAACATGCTGCTCAGGCTGGTCTTGAACTGGTGAACTCAAGGGCTCTGCCTACCTCGGCCTCCCAAAGTGCTGGGATTACAGGCATGAGCCACCATGCCTGTCCACTCCACTGATTATTTTGACAAACGTGCCAAGGACACACCATGGGAAAAGGATAGCCTCTTCAATAAACGGTGTTGGGAAGACTGGGTATTCACATGCAGGAGGATGAAATTAGATCTTTACATGCAAAAACCAACTCAGAATGGACTGAAGACTTAAACATAAGACCTGAAACTATAGAACTACTAGAAGAAAATGTAGTGAAAAAGCTATGTGATACTGTTCTGGGAAATTGTTATTTTGACCCCAAAATCTCATGCAACAGAAGCAACAATAGACAAGTAGGATGATGTCAAACTTAAAAGCTTCTGCATGGCAAAGAAAACAGTTAACAAAAGAGACAACCTGTAGACTGGGAGAAAATATTTGCAAGCCAAACATCTGATGAGAAGTTAATATCCAAAATAGATAAGGAACTTAGTAACAGCAACAACAACAACAAACCCAATTAAAAATGGGCAAAGGATCTGAATAGACATTTTTCAAAAGAGCCCATACAAATTACCAACAGGTATACGAAAAAATGTTCAACATTACTAATCATTAGGGAAATGCATATTAAAACCACGGTGAAGTATCACCTCACACCTGTTAGAATGGCTATTATTAAAAAGATAAGAGAAGCCAGGTGTGGTGGCTCATGCCTGTAATTCCAGCACTTTGGGAGGCTAAGGCAGGAGGATTGCTTGAGCCTGGGAGTTTGAGACCAGCCTGAGCAACATAGGGAGAACCCATCTGTACAAAAAATAAAAAAAAACAAGCCAGGTGTGGCAGTGTGCACCTGTTAGTTCTAGCTAGTCAGGAGGCTGAGGTGGGAGGATCACTTGAGCCCAGAATTCAGAGGCTTCAGTGAGCTATGATCACACCACTGCACTCCAGCTGGGCAAGACCCTCTCTCAAAAAAAAAAAAAAAAAAAAAAAAAAAAAAAAAGAGAGAGAGAGAGAGACAGGTGTTGGAGGAAATGTGGAGAAAAGGAAACCCTTGAGCACTGTTGGTGGGAATACAAATTAGCACAGCCATTATGGAAAATAGTAGGGCCCCCCTTCCTTCCACTCGTGGGTACATATCCAAAGGATTTGAAAGTAGCATGTCAAAGAGATATCTGCACTCCCATAATTATTGCAGCATTATTCATAATAGCCAAGATCTAGATACAAGTGTCCCTTAATGGATGAAGACATACATACACAATGAGATATTATTTAGCCTTAAAAAAGAAGGAACATGGGCGAACCTAATGGACATTACGCTAAGTAAATAAGCCAGGCACAGAAGGACAAATACTGCACAATCTCACTTATGTGTGGAGTCTAAGAAATCTAGGCTGTGTGCGGTGGCTCACGCTTGTCATCTCAGTGCTTTGGGAGGCTGAGGTGAGAAAATTGCTTGAGGCCAGTTGTTCAAAACAAGCATGGGCAACATAGCACCCCGCCTCTACAAAACAAACCAAATCCAAAAGACCACCACCAACAAAAAAATCCAATTGAACTCAGAAGCAGCAAGTGGAAGGGTGGTTACCAGAGGCTGTGTGTAGGTAGCGGGGGCAGGGATGGGGTGGGGAGAGGGATGTAGATAGGGAGAGGCAGTCAGAGGATACAAAGTTTTAGTTAGGAGGAATAAGTTTTTTGAGACCTATTGCACAGCATGGTGACTATAGTTAATGTATATTTCTTTTTTTTTTTTTTTTTTTTGAGACGGAGTCTTGCTCTGCCGCCCAGGCTGAAGTGCAGTGGCCGGCTCTCAGCTCACTGCAAGCTCCGCCTCCCGGGTTCACGCCATTCTCCTGTCTCAGCCTCCCGAGTAGCTGGGACTACAGGCGCCCGCCTCGTCGCCCGGCTAGTTTTTTTTTGTATTTTTTAGTAGAGACGGGGTTTCACCGTATTAGCCAGGATGGTCTCGATCTCCTGACCTCATGATCCGCCCGTCTCGGCCTCCCAAAGTGCTGGGATTACAGGCTTGAGCCACCGCGCCCGGCAATGTATATTTCAAAATAACTAAGAGGGTCATTTCAAATGTCCTCACCACAAACAGTGCTAAATACTTGAGGTGATATGTTAATTAACTTCATTTCATCATTCTACATTGTATATATGTAATGTCACTTTGTATCCCATAAATATATACAATTATAACTGATCAATTGACAATAAAATTTAAAAAACAATCATATTTTACCACACATATTGCTAAACATTAGCAATAATTCTTTAAGATCATAACTATCAATTTGGTGTTCAAACTTCCAATTGTTTTGTAAATGTCAAATATATATATGTATTTATATTTTATATATTAGATTTATCTTTTTTTTTGAGACAGGGTGTCTGTTGCCCAGGTTAGAGTGCAGTGATGAGTCTCGGTCCACTGCAACCTCCACCTCCCAGGCTCAGGTGATCCTCCCACCTCAGCCTCCCAAATAGCTGGGACCACAGGCATGCACCACCATACCAGGCTAAATTTTTTGTATTTTTTGTAGAGACAGGATTTCACCACATTGCCCAGACTGGTCTCAAACTTCTGGACTCAAGTGATACGCTTGCCTCGGCCTCCCAATGTGCTGGGATTAGGGACGTGAGCCACCATGCCAGGCCTATATATTATTAGCTTTTTAAAATCAGGATCCAGAGCCAGGCATAGTGGCATGTACTTTGTAATGTAACCTCCAAGCTACTTGAGAGGCTGAGGTGGGAGGATTACTTGAGGTCAGGAGTTGGAGGCTGTGGTGAGCTATGGCTGAGCCACTGCACTCCAGCCTGGGTGACAGAAAGAGACCCTGTCTCTTTAAAAAATAATAATCATCAGGATCCGAATGAGGTCCGCATGACGAAACTGTGATACGTTTCTACAGTCTTTCATCCATAGGACTGGTACTCATTCATTCTCTCTGTCTTCCATGCAGTGTTTTTGTTGAAGCTGGGTCCCTTTACCTGTAGGAGAGCTTCCTATAATGTGTAGCATGCTCCTTGTCCCCTGAATCCCGTAAACTCATAGTTGTATCCAGAGGCTTGATCTAATTCAGTTTTGATTTTTTTTCACACAACAGCACATTGGAGATGCTATTGGAAATTTCTGGGAGGCACATGTGGTCTGGTGAATTTCCTTTTGTAATACTGGCAGTCATTGATATTCAATGACTTTAAGGTAGTTTTTTTTTTTTTTTGAGACATGGTCCCTCTCTGTCGCCCAGGCTAGAGTGCAGTGGCTCAATCATAGCTCACTGCAGCCTTGAGCTCCAGGCTCAAGCAATCCTCCCACCTCAGCTTCCCAAGTAGCTGGGACCACAGGCGCCCACCACCTGCTCAGGCTGATTTTTTTTGTAGAGATGAGGTTTCACTCTGTTGTATTGGTTGGTCTTGAACTGCTGGCCTCAAGCGATCCTCCTGATCTTCCTGTCTTGGTCTCCCAAAGTGCTGGAATTATAAGCATGAGCCACCACGCCCAGCCCTTAAGGTAGTATTTTTAATTATGGTAAAAACCTTCCATTTTCACCCTGTTACAAGTGGTGCCTAGTTTGGTGTTGGGTGGAAAACTACCCATCTCAGGGCATTGCTTTTCCTTATTCTTGTTTTTTCTTGATTGTAGCTGGTTTTCCTCCTCTGTTAATTATGTGGGTAGTATATTTTCTTTAGAGAAAAACTGAAAAGCAGATCTGAACAAAAAGATAAATATTAAAGTAAAACTGTGCCAAATTCTATCACCTACTGATAACTCCTAAGATTTGGGACATTTTCTTCCCGATTTTCTTGTATGCAAAAAAATACAGGCATCCCTGTGAAATCGTTAAAAAAGAAAGGGGTCACACTTTACATGAGGTTCTGGGAGCTGCTATTTTCAATTCGTGGTATGTCTGAAGCCCCCTTTGAGGATCTGGTGGAAGGGACGTGGCCTTCCTCCCTGCCTGTCCATGGGTCACACTGGGCCGGGTGCAGGGAAGGACAGGCGGCCTCTGGTTCGGCCCAGCTGCCAAGTTTTTCAAAGGAAATAAGGGCTTTTGGTTGGCAGGGCAGTCGCTTTCACATCTGTTCTTTTAGGATTCTCTGCTGTTACTCAACACACATGACCCCAGCTGCCCCTTTCCTTCTCCAAAGCCCCCTCTCCCAGACCTGGCAGAGATCGGGGCTCTGGGGGTCATGGGAGCCAGCTCCCTGCCCTTGAATGGGCTGTGTTGCTTACATGAGGTCGGGCTGTTCATCTTTCCTTGTTCTGGCATTGGAACAGGGCCAAGCAGCAGCGATTTAGGAGGGGCAGTAGCTGCGGGGTGCTGGGTTTAATGGGAAAGATGCTGTTTACTTAGAATATGTGTTCATTTGGAGTGGCTTTGGGGCTTACCCCAGGCCACCCCTTAGGACCAGCACTGATTAGGGCTCAGAAGGCCCTAATGGACCTGGGCATTTTCTTATGTTCCTAGCATGAGAAAGGAACAGATCCCTGCACATCCCTGAGCCCACAGCTGGGAAGAGATGTGGGCAGAGGCCTGGAGGAGGTGGGTGGATGCACTGGAATGTTCCCCTCCTCCCAGGGGGAGTGGCTCTATCAAGCTGTGCTACCTCTGAGTCTCTCTCCCTGGGGAGTTCACCTCAGTCCCAAGTGTGGAAGAGCTGGGGTGCATGAAACCGCATGGAGTCAGCCCTGCTCTGTCCTCCCACGTGGGGTGAGGGGGCGCTTACACTGCTGGCTGCACCGAGTGGGTGCCATGTTTCTGCACTGTGTTCTTGTTGGGAGTATCTGGTACAGGTCAATCTGGCAGAAATATCGTGAGGGCCTGTGGTGCTGGGGAGAGGTGGTCCTTGCCCTCAGCCAGATGGGTAGATGGGTCTGATGGAGGAGAAGACAGGACCCTCAGTCACTCCTGAGCAGGGAGGGTGCTGCATGAATAAGTTCAGGTTCTTTGAGCTGCAAGTGCCAGAAACCCACTCTAACCAAAGGGAAGGGAGAAAGAGAGGACTTGAGACTTTGTGTGGATTCAGACATGGCTGGATCCAGGGACTCAAATGGTATCATGAAGACTGCTTCTCTCTCCATTTCTCTGTCTTGGCTTCCTTTTCAGGCCAGTTCTCCCACAGGGAGGTTGTATTTGTAATCTATTGCTGTGTAACGAATTACTCCAATTACCTCACAATTTCTGTAGGTCAGGAGTTCAGGCTGAGCTGGGTGCTTCTGGCTGGGGTTCTCTGATGAGGTTGCAATCAAGCTGCCTGTCAAGCTGCAGTCATCTGAATGCTTGGCTGGGGCTGGAGGGTCTGCCTCTGAGGCGGCTTCGTCACATGAAGGGTGGGTTGGTGCTGGCTGCTGGTGGGAGGCTTCAGTTCCTCGTACAGAGATCCCTCCTTGGCGCTGCTTGAGTGTCCTCACACCATGGTGTCTGGCTTCCCCTAGAGGGAGTGATCCAAAGGAAAGCTGAGTGGAAGCTGTGATATCTTTCACAATCTCAGAAGCCGCACATTGTGGTTTCCACAATATTTTTTTGGTCACACAGGTGGTATGGGAGGGGACCATTCACAGACGAGTTCCAGGGGACAAGCATCACTGGAGTCTGACTGCCACTGTAGCAAAGATGGCCCCAGTGGCTCGTAGCCCACACCTACTGCCAGCTGAATGAGAACACTTTCCCACAGTCCTAACAAAAGTCCCGAAAGTGAATTTCACAGGACTACCTGAGTCTTACACCCATTCCTCAATATACACTGGTCGTGAATCCACCCCTGCAGGGCTGGTTCCCCTTAGGAACAAGGAGCTGTTACCAAAAGTGGACCTGACATCCTCTCTGGAGAGGCCTGAGGGAAAGTCTGTGGCATTGTGGCCTAGAGGAGGTGATGGTGGGGCACTGGGGAAGGCTTCCTGGTAGAGGTGGCACCTGTACCTGGCAGGATGGGTAGCATTTTGAGCATTCAAGGGGCACTAAGGCCTGAGCAAATGCATGGAAGTCAGGCAGCTGGGTAGCAAGTGGAGGGAGATAAGGATGGAAAAGTGAGTTGGGCCAGGTGGGGGTCCCCGAGAGGCAGGAGGAGGAAGCAGGACTTGCTTCTGGAGGCACAGGCAAGCCATGGAAGGTGTTTGAAGGCAGGCACGTCGCAGAGCCTAGGGATCTAGGGTTTAGAGCGGGGAGAGTGCCTGGCTGTCCTCCTCCCTGCCAGCTTGCACCGAGCACCCACCATGTGCCTTGTTGGCATTCCTCACAGCCCCTCACGGGCTCCCAGCAGACTGGGCCACATCTCCTGACTTTACAGGGGGGCTCCCTGAGCCACCAGGGTCCCCTAGTTCCGCCATAGTCTCTCCTTGGAGCCCCTGACTCCACAGCTCTCAGAGAGGAATAGTAACAGGACCTTCCTGAAGGCTCCTCTTCATCCCACCAGGACGAGGCGGGGGGTTGGGGATGAGTGGCCAGCCCAATTGCTCAGACCCTCCCAGGGCTCCTCTGGGTGCCGTGAACCCCTGACCTTAGGGGAAGGAAGAGGTGACTGTGGCATGGATGGTGGTTTTTCTCCTCATACCCCCGGCCCCTACAGAGACGTGCCCAGAGTTCCAAGCCCACTGGGTGCTGAGGGTTTCCTCCCCCCGGTAAGGGCTCAACATCTGGGTTTGTTTGCTCAGCAATCAGCATTATTTGTCCCTTGGCTGACTGACAGCTTGACTGTCTGCCTCGTTTTGGCTGCAGTTTGAGTCCCTCCTACTGACTGTTTCATGGCCTCATCTTGGGCCCCCATCATTCCCCAGGGGAGGAGGTCCTTCTCCCCTAAACTCTGGGCCACATATGCCTGGACCCTGCTGGGTACTTCTCCTCAGATCTGTTTTTTTTTTTTTTTTTTTGAGACAGGGTCTCACTTTGCCACCCAGGCTGGAGTGCAGTGGTGTGATCTCAGCTTACTGCAAACTTTGCTTCCTAGGCTCAAGTGATCCTCCCACCTCAGCCTCCCGAGTAGCTGGGATTCAGGCACCTGCCACCAAGCCTGGCTAATTTTGTTTTGTTTTGTTTTTTTTTTTTTTTGAGAGGGAGTCTCGCTCTGTCACCCAGGCTGGAGTGCAGTGGCGTCATCTTGGCTCACTGCAAGTTCCGCCTCCCGGGTTCATGCCATTCTCCTGCCTCAGCCTCCTGAGTAGCTGGGACTACAGGCGCCCGCCACTGTGCCCAGCTAATTTTTTGTATTTTAGTAGAGACGGGGTTTCACGGTGGTCTCGATCTCCTGACCTTGTGGTCCGCCCGCCTCGGCCTCCCAAAGTGCTGGGATTACAGGCGTGAGCCACCGCGACCGGCCTAATATTTGTATTTTTAGTAGAGATGGGGTTTCACCATGTTGGCCAGGCTGGTCTCGAACTCCTGGCCTCAAATGATCCCCCATCCTTAGCCTCCCAAAGAACTGAGATTACAGGCGTGAGCCACCATGCCCTGCTGGCTTCTCCCCAGAGCTTTATGCCATGCCTTTGGTGGGCACCTCTTACCTCCTCCCAGCCTAGGAACTTGCATGAAAGGAAACTATGTCCAAGTCAGTTTTGTGTCCGCAGGACCAGGGAAGAGGATGGGGGTTGCTGAGTGGGACAGGAAAGGATTGGGGCCGTGCTGTGTGCCCTGGCACCTCTGTCGAGCAGAAACCAGCCTTCCCTGTCTGATGCTTTGAAAGCCCAAGCTTGCCCTTCTTTGGGGGAGTTTTAGGAAAGAGGGAGTTTGTTCAGCAGACTTGGGAGCACTGTGTGCCAGGGCTGGGACATCTTGAGTGAGGGCATCCACCATGCTCATTACCTTGTAATGGGGTTAGGGGCAGCCTGTCCCCAATGGAAGCTTGTCCTTGTTCCCAGGGAGGGTTGGGAGCATGGGTTGTGAAGTGAGGTAGACCTGAGCTTGAATCCTGGCTCTGCCTTTTCATAGCTATGTGTGCTTGGGCCAGCAATGTGGTGTCTCTGAGCCTTGGTGCCTTCTACAGAGCAATGATAGCAGAGCCTTCCTCAGCGCTGCCAGCGAGTGCCATGAGGCTGTGTGTGTCAAGTCCTAGGTGATGTGCAGATCCTAGGGAGCATTGACCTGTGTGTGCTCAGATCCTGCCTGCTGGGACCTCCTAGACAGCATGAGGGGTGGGGTGTCCAATGGTGGCTGGTGGCTGGGGCTGCAGGGAGCAGCTAGTGTGAGGCAGTTCTCAGGCTCCAGCAGGGAAGAGACTCACCGCCACATCTTCCAAGGAGAAAGCTGGGAGGGCGGCCTGGGAGGGCAGGAGGTGTTGCTCAGTGGGACAGGAACCTTGGTTATCAAATGGCAGGGTTTACTGTGCCCCTTTCATTATCAAACTGTAGGGTTCGTTATCACACAGCCCCTGCTGTATGGCCAGTTTATCTTCACACTCCCTGCTCTGTGGCTGATGCTAGAAAGCCCAGGGCCCCATCAGCTCCCAGCAGGCAGTGGGGAACCCCCCTCCTGTGTCCAGGCATCTGCATGTGCCCTCTCCAAGCCACTCCTTTTCTCAAGCCAAGATCATCTTGCAGAAATGTTGGTCAGGGTGGGTCGCTCCCCACCTGCCATTTCCCTGGACTTGCCTGCCTCCTATGCCCTTTTTCCTTGGCCCCCTGATATCTCCCCCAGTGGCTCCATCTCCACACCGCGCTTTCCTCAGGGTTTGATCATGTGTCTCATCAGCTTCTCGCCCACGGGCCAGGTCAGATCTGTTCTGTTTCCTGAATCTATTGAGCATCCAGCACCATGCCCTCCCACATACACAAATGGGTATCACTCAATACCCATTTAAAAATGGATGGTAATTTACATACAGGCAAGTGCACAAACCTTCGATGTACAGGGTAATGGGTGTACTTAGGCACTTGCTTGTGTAACCAGCACCCAGGGGGAGATTTAGAACTCCTCAGCCCCCAGAAGATCCCTGTGTACCCCTTTCCAATCAGCGGCCTCCCTAGAGGCAACCACTGTCTTGCTGTCTGTCGCTGTAGATTAGTTTCATCATTTCTGAAGTTTCATATAAATGGAAACGTGCTGAATGTGTCTTTTGTGGGTGGGTCTTTCACTGTCCTTGCCATCTCAGATATTCATTCATGTTGTGTGTTAGGAGTGATCCGTTCCTTTTCACGGCTGAGTAATTTTCTGTTGTGTGAATATATGAAAATTTGTTTATCCATTTACTCATTGCAGGATGTTTGGGTTTGCAGTTTGACTGTTAGGATGAAAGCTTCTCTGAACACTTGGATAGAAGTCATTTGTGGACATGTGTACTCATTTCTTTTGGGTAAATACCTGAGATTGAATTGCTGAGTCATTGGGGAAGCATATGGTTTGCTTTTGTCCACACTGCCAGGCAGTTTTCATCATTGTGGCTCCATTTTACATTCCCACCAGCAGTACATGAGAGTGAAGAGTTGCTCCTCCTCCTTGTCAACACTTGGTATTTTCATTTTAATTTTAGCCATTCTAGTGATACGGTGGAATCTCTATATGGTTTTAATTTGCTGGTGACTAATGGTGTTGAGTGCCTTTTTCGTGTGCTTATTGGTCATTTTGGCATCCTCTTTGTCAAAGTACCTGTGTAAGTCTCCTGTTCATCTTTTAATCGGGCCATTTGTCTTTTTCATATTGGTTTGTGGGAAGTTTTTCTTTTTATTTTCTGAGACAGAGTCTCACTCTGTTGCCCAGGCTGGAGTGCAGTGGCGTGATCTCAGCTCACTGCAACCTCCACCTCTCAGGTTCAAGCAATTCTCCTGCCTTAACCTCCCAAGTAGCTGAGATTATTACAAGCATATGCCACCACGCCAGGCTAATTTTTGTGCTTTTAGTAGAAACGGGATTTTGCCATGTTGGCCAGGCTGGTTTTGAACTCCTGACATCAGGTGATCCGCCCACCTCAGCCTCCCAAAGTGCTGGGATTACAGGTGTGAGCCACTATGCCTGGCCTGGGAGATCTTTATATACGCTACGGAGGAGTCTTTTGTCAGTCATATAGGGCGTGATTTTCCCAGTCAGCAGCTTGTCTTTCCCCTCTCTTGATGATGATATCTATTCCTTCTCTGCTCTGGGACACCCAAGCTGGGGAGACATTTGCTGATAGGAGGGCGACACTGATGGGGAGGCTCCCCTGAGGTCTCCCACTCTCTCCTGTGGCCTCTGGAGCAGCCTGGAGCCCTGTGTGAGTCCTATGCCTGTCTCCACCAGATGGCAGACCTTAGGTCACCTGCTAGTCCCCTGCATGGGGCCTGGCACAAAGACAGCACTTAACATGTTCAGTTCCACCTGATCAGTATGCGTGGGATGTCTACACTGTGACTGGCTGGGGCTGGATGCTGGGGACACAGCTGTTGACATTACAGCTGTCCTCCCATCTCTGCCCTCCCCAAGGATATAACCTAGGAAAGACAGACCAGCAACCAATGGTCACAGCACAGAGGTGCTGTGATGGAGGAAGGTACAGGGGCTGGAAGGAGGTGTGTCTGACCCTGGATGTAGGAGGTGGAGGAGGTACACCCTTGCTTTGAAGAGCTCGTAATCCCAGGATGCCAGTCACATGCTCAGAAGGGCTCCCTGAGGACCAGGTGCTGCTGTGGCCAGCGGACTGGACGCCTCCCCCTCTGATTTGGGAGTCTCCACTCCCTCCTCCCAGCCTCTCCTGATTTGCTCCCTCACCACTGAGCGCACCATGATCCCAGTGGGGAAACTGAGGCCTGGCACAACAGAAGGGGTGCTGGGGTTTGGTTCCTGGCCTCATGGTGCCAAGGGATGCTGGGGTTCTCCAGGGACTCTGATTTTGGAATAGGAGCCCCAAGGATGGGCCCGCCCCTGCCCTGCTCTCAGCGTGGGAGCGCAGGTGAGATGGAGAGGCAGTGGGCTGGACTGGAAGATCTTTGACCTCTCAGGCCATCTCCTGGGTCCCTCTCAGAGGTGGACGGGGCCACCTTACTACATAGACAGGGAAATTGAATCCCAGGAAGGTGCGGGGGCCTGTCTGTGAGCATCAGAGCCCTCAGGAGGCTTAGGTCAGGCGGCTAATTGCTAATTGTTCATTAAGGATGCGTTTGCTGCCCACTTCGAACAATTGTCTTGGGGCTTCTAATGGAGGTTTTTGGTGCTTGTTTTATTATTATGTTTTTTTTTTTTTCAAAATTGTTCCAGCTTCAAGCTTCAAATTTCCATGAAGTCATTGGAGCCCGACAGCTCCCAGTCCTGGCAGCTCCCCGGCTGCAGAGAGCAACACTGTGGCTGGGGGAGGGGGCCCTGCATACCCTGAGAAGCTGGGCTGCGGGCTGTGCCTTAGCCTTGCTGTCGCCGCCGCCAGAGCAGGAAGTGGTGGGTCCCAGATGTGACTCACTCTCATTAGGTAGCGTGGAAGGAGCCTTCGGATGGGTGAGCCTGGACGCGTCTGAGGAAGGGCAGGCGAGGGCCGGGCTACCTCCCTGCAGACCCTGGCCGGCTGCTGGGGCCCAGGAGGAGAGCCAGGTAAAAGCGGGGTGTGGGAATGGAGTGTCACCAGTCCTAGTGGCTTGAGCCCCCGGAGACGGGGCTGAATGGTGGGTGGGAAGCAGCTCACCCGGCAGCCTGGCCTGGGAGTGCACTGGGCAGAGTCTGGGCTGGGGAAGGAGGAGGCTCTGGGAGCCTACTGGGCAGACGGCCGGGAGAGGCGACCCCGCAACAGGGGACCAGAGGCGCCTTGTCACTGGCTTTTCCCAGCCTGACAAGAAAGTGTGGTTATGACCTCGATGTTGTGCATCTGGTCCGTTCCATCTGGAATTCTACGAACCACAGACTCTCAAATGTCTACACTCCTTCTCGAGGGTGTAATTTTTACATTTACAAGCACACATGACTTTTCTCAATGAAAGGAAACATTGGCAAGGGAAGGGCAATTCAACTAATTTTATGAAATTATAAAACAACAAACAAAACCTCTGAAAGGGGTGCATGCCTGTGGGTCAGCGAACCAAGATGCCTCCGAAAAGCAGACTGGTTTCCCTTCCCCTGCAGCGCCTCTCCTCCATCCCCTAGGGACCTCATGGGCCATCTGGAGTGGGTCTTTCTGGAGCTTTCTATGCATTCATCTAAACATGCTTGCACAGAGGGTGAGGCAGTTGCCTCTTCTTTGTGTCATCACATCAGGGTCAAGGGCAGGGACGTCTGGGGCTGGGGGCTTCCTTCCTGGCCAGCCATTGCTGAAGGGGGAGAAGGGAGGGCTGGGAGGGGGAAGCTGAGGGCCTGGAGGTAGGGGCCAGGCCGGGCCGCCTGTGACAGGGGCCCTGGTTCCAAGACCTGGACAGGCAGCCAGTGTGGGCTGGATGTGTCTGGAAGAGCTGTGTGACTGTGGGCCTTCACTAGCGTCACCAACGTGCAGGTGGAGGCTGTGAGGGGTGGACTCAACACCAGTGTTTCTCGGAGTGAGGACCGGGCTGCCCAGGGAAACGCAGGGGGTTCTAGCCTGTAGGTGGAAGGACACATTTAATATCTAAGTATTTGTCTTAGAGAAAAAAAATCTGTAAAAAGGACATTGACATTATGACGTCTTGACTGTATTATTGTCTTGGACGAGGCCAAAGAAGACACAAAAGTGACAAGCCAGCCAATTTTAGAGGAAGTGCCAAGTGCTGGCTCTGCAGGAAGTGCAGGAGGC
Source organism: Rhinopithecus bieti (assembly GCF_001698545.2). Taxonomy (NCBI): domain Eukaryota; kingdom Metazoa; phylum Chordata; class Mammalia; order Primates; family Cercopithecidae; genus Rhinopithecus; species Rhinopithecus bieti. The sequence continues at coordinate 143,591 of NW_016826348.1, forward strand.
TGAGGGGGGCTGCAGCTCAGGAAGGCATTTGTGCACAGCCTTCACTTCCCACCCAGTTGTCTGTCTTCCCACCTCCAGAGGCCCTGGGTTCCCAAGGTTTACCTGCAGCTCCTGGTGCAGGGTACGGGGGAGGGGAGGCTCTCAGATTGTTCCGAATTCTGTGGCCTTCAGAAGGGAAGATGTGAACTTTGTGGAGGTAGCTCTCCGGTGGTATTTTCTTTCTTTCTTATTTTTATTTTATTTTTTTTTTGAGATGGAGTCTCTGTCTATTGCCCAGGCTGGAGTACAGTGGTGCCCTCTCAGGTCACTGTCACCTTTGCCTCCTGGGCTTAAGCCATCCTCCTGCCTCAGCCTCCTGAGTAGCTGGGACTACAGTACCGCGCCACCACACCTGGCTAATTTTTGTATTTTTAGTAAAGACGGGGTTTCACCATGTTGGCCAGGCTGGTCTCGAACTCCTGACTTCAAATGATCCACCCACCTCGATCTCCCAAAGTGCTGGGATTATAGGTGTGAGCCACCACCCCCAGTCCACCACCCCAGTCTCTCTTTTTTTTTTTAAAGACAGGGTCTCACTCTGTCACCCAGGCTGGAGTGCAGTGGAGTGGTCATAGCTCACTGAAACCTTGAATTCATGAGCTCAGGCAATCTTACTGCCTCAGCCTTCCAAAGTGCTGGGATTACAAGCATGAGCCCCATGCCCAGCCTTCTAGTGCTGTTTTCATGAAAGAAGCAGCTGTTTACTAGCAGCTGTTTTCCTAGCGATGAGGGTGAAGCTGGTATTGCAGAATCTCTTTGCCAGGACTAGGTCTGCTTGAGGGACGTTTGCTTGAGGGCATGGAGGTTGGTGCAGGGAGAGCTCAGGCAGTAGAAGGTGGTCTGGAGTGCGGCCTCGGGACAGGCCACAGGAGAGTCTCAAAAAGAGAAGACATCTCAGCACTTTGGGAGGCCAACATGGGCAGATCACTTGAGCCCAGGGGTTCGAGACCAGCCTGGACAACATGGCGAAACCCCATCTCTACAAAAAATACAAAAATTAGCCAGATGTGGTGGCATGTGCCTGTAGTCCCAGCTACTTGGGAGGCTAAGGCAGGAGGATCCTTTGAGGCCAGACGTTGGAGGCTGTAGTGAGCCATGACTGTGCCACTGCCTGGGTGACAGAATGAGACCCTGTCTCAAAATAAATAAATAAATTTTTAAAAAGAGACAAAAATCTGACTCGATGGTTGCACTGGAGACATGCACCCCACTCTACAGTTTATAGCTACTGATTTGACCCATTCCCTACCTCCTCCACCGCTCCATGTGGTAGGTGACATTCACCTCCAGTTTACAGAGGATAGACAATCCAGAGGGGCTGTCTGTCCTGAATCACCCAGCAGATCGGTCCCCAGGCATCCAGTTGTGCCCACCACAGTGTGGTCTGCTGCCACGTTTGAGCCTGGAGTCAGGGCCTGGACACTGTGTTTTTGGCGAGATCAGATGGGGCAAAGCTGAGAACAGGGGCTCTGGTTGGTGCTGAGGGATTCATGGGGGTAGTCCTTACTGGGAGGATGAGGAATTGGGCTCCTGTGAGGGCCTCCCCTACCCCGCCCTGTGCCTGGCCTTCGCTGGGCCCACTGCAGGAGGGAAGGGGTAGGAAGAGGCCTTCTGCATGACTGGGCCAGGGTGGGCTGTCTCACGTGCTTTCCTGGACATGTGGTTGGGTCGTGCCTTTGCTGGGAGGTAGGCGGTTTGTTCACTCCCTCTCATTGCAAGGGTCACAGAGGTGGCCGGGTGGCCTGTCCCTCAGCACCGCTCCTTGCCTCCTTCCTGCTGTCCTGGAGGAAGAGGGTGTGGACTTGTTCATACCGAGGTGACGCAGCATCCCCTCTCCCACCTCTCCCACTGCCCAGGGAGAGGGCAGTGCTTAACCCCACTGGAGAAAGTTCCAGGTCTTTGAGGGAGCATGCAGAGTGGGTCATGGTGGATGCCTGTGTCAAAGCAGCCCATTCTAGCCTTTCATGGGGTTGGGGGGAGGCATTTACTACTTTTTAAAAGACTCATGTGGCCAGGCACCGTGGTTCACACCTGCAGTCCCACACTTTGGAAGGCTGAAGTGGGCAGATCGCTTGAGCTCAAGAGTTTGAGACTAACCTAGGCTACATGGCACAACCCCAACTCTACAAAAAAATACAAATATTATCTAGCATGGTGGTGCATGCCTGTAGTCCCAGCTACTCAGGAGGCTGAGGCAGGAGGATTGCTTGAGCACAGGAGGTGGAGGCTGCAGTGAGCTGAGATTGTGCCACTGTACTCCACTCTGGGTGATAGAGCAAGACCCTGTCTCAGATAGAAAGATAGATAGATAGATAGATAGATAGATAGATAGATAGATAGATAGATAGATAGATAGACAGACAGACAGACAGACAGACACATGTAGCCAAGAGCTGGAAGTTAGTTGGAATTAGAGAATGAGACCACATCCAAACACCAGCCAGAGAAGCAGGGGTCTTCCAGAAGTTATCCGGTCCAGCCCCCTGCCTGCAGGCAGAACTGGACTGTGCTCTGGTCCGGTGGCCCAAGTTCCAGCTCTGCTCTGTCTCCTCCCAACAGCGTATGAGATGAACAATGGATGGAGCCTGTTTCTTGCATCTGTGAAATGGGTTGGTAAAGGTACCCCCTGCATCAGATGGTTGTAAAGATTAAATGAGCTGATGCACACTCTGCGCCTGGCACAGCGGTGGCACTACCTAAGTGGAAGTGCTCATCACTGTCGGTGTCACGAGGCTCTCCTCTGCCTTGTCCTGCCTTGGGTGGGAGACTGGACCTCCTGGGGGAGCTGGGGAGGTGCAGGCGGGCAGGGCTGAGCTGAACAGCCTCCCTGTCACCTGCATCCCTTGGGCTAATCATTTTCTCTTTTCCTCGGTTTCCTTATCTGTAAAATGGGGCTGACGGCAGGGCTCAGGTAGGTTAATGGGAGGGCTAGCTGGGTGAAAACCCTTCCCAGGCACCGGAGACTAGTATGCCCAGGCTGAGAGGTTGCCACGCAGTGGCTGGAGTCCCTCCAGCTGTGTGTGCTGGGGATCCCGCCAGCCCCCTCATCTGTCCAGTGGCCCCCTCCCCACCAAGGACAGTGGCACAGTGTTGCCCAGCTTGCCATAGGCATCTAGCCTGACCTGCTGCTGCCCATGGATTTCTCAACTGGCCACATCATGGCTAGGGCATTGCCCAACCCTGAGTGCAGACCTGCTTGGCCGAAGCATCCTCCATTCCCCGCTGTCCCCTGGAAGCCTGGAAGCCTTTCTAGAAGGGACCAATATTGGGGTGGAGAAGGGTTGGGTGGTTAGTCTGGGACCAGAGCTCCATTCCTCTTTGGTGGCCATTTCCTTGGAACATCTAGGACTGTGCTTTCCTGCTGCCACCTGCTCTCTCATTTTTTATTTTGACAGGATCTGGCTCTGTTGCCCAGACTGGGGTGCAGTGGCCTGATTGTAGCTCACAGCAGCCTCGACCTCCTGGGCTCAAGAGATCCTCCCACCTTGACCTCCCAAAGTGCTGGGGTTACAGGCATGAGCCACCACACCCGGCCTGTCCTCTTCGATGGGCCAATTTCACAGGCATTTTCTGAGCACAGCACAGACCAGTGCTGCTGAGATGAACCCGAGCAGACTCTGCGTTAGGATGGGGTGGGGACGGCTGACCTTGGGCCTGGGAGAAGGTCCTCCCTGTTCTCGAGCACAGCCATCTGGTCAGTTTCTCCTGGCTTGTGGGGGCCTCCCAGACCGGGCCTGACTTCCCTCCCAACTCCCGCCGCTTGTCCCCATCATCCGCTCTGGGCCAGCCCCCCTGACATTTTCACCCCCAGCTTGGCTCTCTCCTGCCCCTTTCCTGCCCTTGGCCCCCACAGTTACTGCTGCCTGGGGTTTTCCCCCCAACCGCTGCTTGGCTGTGTCCCCTAGGTGAGGGCCTCCTTCAGGGGTCCTCCAGCATGGGGAGAAGAGGGGACCCAACTGGCTCTGCTCCTAAGCCGTTCACTCAGCCACCTCCCCCACTCCCTTGGCCTTGCTTTGAGCCCCTCTCTTGCTGTGGCTAGAGCCCGAGGGATGCCGGGATACCCTCTTCTTGCCATTCCTCCGTTTATGTCCCTGTCTCCTCCACCACCGCTGACCGCTGGAAGGGTGACCCCACGACTGGGCCTGAGGGAAAGGGAAGCCAAAGGAGGTCTTTGGTGCAGGCACCCCACTTTCCAGTTGTGTTTCCTGGCCCCAGGCTCTGCCCATTCTTGCCTCCTCCCAGGGCATCGGGACCTACTGGAGGTGACGGGGCAGAAGGAGCGGCCATGACCTTCAGACACAGGCCTGTCCCCTGGGGAGGAGCTCGTGTTCCCGGAAGGCAGAAGGTACCTGCAGTGGGTGGTGCCACCACCTGGCCTTCTAGGGCCCGGATCCCTGGAGGCCACTGGACCCAGGGCACCCTGATCAGGGTGCTTTGTCTTCCAGGCCCCAGGCCTGGGTGACACCCTCCAGGGTGCCCTTCCTGCCCCTGTAACTGGCCAGCTTTCCTCATGCTGGCCTCTGAAACAACTCAGTCACACTGCCTTGGGCGCAGCTCACTGAGGTCATTGCTTCCTGGAGTCACCGACTGGCTGGGCAGGGAGAAGCCTAGGACGCTGGAGTGCAGCTGCTCTGCACAGATGGGGAAACTGAGGCCCAGGGAGCTCTGCAGCCTCGGGGCTGGTGTGTCTTCCTGGTGGGAGTTATGTTGGAGGGGCAGGCCCTGCCCCACTCACAAGCACGCCCCTTCGCCTCACTCATGTGAGGGTGTGGACTGGGGGCCAGTCTTGTGGGCTTGTCATGGTCCTGCTGCTGTTCTTCAGGGTCTGGGTCTCCCTACTCCTGTGCATCTCCTCGCTGGAGCAGGGGTCCAGGGTGCTGGTATAGGCTGGGATGAGACCTCCTTCTGTGTGTGTGCATCTGGTTCCTGGGCCCCCCAAGCCTGTCTCCAGTACCCCATCTGGCTGGGAGGAGGAACCCTTTTAAGTTGTGTGAAGGAGCTATTTTAAGGGGGCCTGGGCTAATGGGAAGTGGCCTCTTTTGATATACCCAGACTCTCTGGAGACACTGCTCCGTCCCCTGGGGGCAGGGACCCGCACTTCTGTATCCCTTTGTCAAGCTCAGCTCTCTTGAGCACAGGTACAATAGCAGAGCTGCCCTTTGGGGGCGGGCAGGAAGTGAGGCTGAGACCCTGGTACTGAAGTGTGTCCCCAGTGCCTGTTTTTTTTTTTTTTTTTTTTTTTTTT
>NW_016826348.1:149476-221919 GCF_001698545.2 Rhinopithecus bieti
CGCTTTGTCGCCCAGGCTGGAGTGCAGTGGCACGATCTCGGCTCACTGCAAGCTCCGCCTCCCGGGTTCACGCCATTCTCCTGCCTCAGCCTCCAAGTAGCTGGGACTACAGGCGCACACCACCACGCCCGGCTAATTTTTTGTATTTTTAGTAGAGACGGGGTTTCACCGTGTTAGCCAGGATGGTCTCGATCTCCTGACCTCGTGATCCGCCCGCCTCGGCCTCCCAAAGTGCTGGGATTACAGGCGTGAGCCACCGCGCCCGGCCTCCCAGTGCCTGTTTATGTCATGATTTCTCAGCCTGCTCACCCTGGTATCTGGAGCCGACTGGGGTGGCCCTGGGTGATGGCACTTGCTGTGTGCCCACATCTACGTTAAGCCCCTGAGAACTGGGTATTGTTACCAGTCCATTCTGTGGGTTAGGAAACTGAGGCCCAGAGAGGTTCAGGAACATGCCCAAGGTCACACAGCTCCTCCAAGGTGGAGCCGAGATTCACAGCCTGCAATTGGATCTCAGAGCTTGTTCTCCCAACCACCATGCTTTCCTTCCTTCCCTACTGCCCTGCCCTGGTATTTCTTTTCCTCACTTGGCTCATTTATGACACTCTGCCCTCCTCCTGGCGTGGGCTCCTCCGGGGACCGTGCCTGTCTTGTTTGTTGTAGCAGCAGCAGTGCCTCACCCTGCACCTGCTGCAGGCGGGAGCTCAGTGGCACTTGGCAGATGGAGGTCTGGTGGCACCAACAAGTGGCCTCTTTCCTGGTGGCAGGATGGGCCCCCTTCCATGTGCAGTGGTTCTGGGTTTATGAGGTTTTATAGCTATGAGGTCATTTCACTGCTAGAATAGGCCATGGAGCAGACAGAAGGGTTTCATCCCCGTTGCTCAGGTGAGAAACTGAGTCCTGAGAGGCAGGTCACCTGCCAGAGCTCATGCAGATGGGACTGGGGACTCCAGGGTTGGGGCTTAGTCCTTAGCTGCCAGTTCAGTGCTGGCTGTACCCCACAGTCTGTGGAGTATGGGGTTTGACGTCCCCGCGTACCAGGCAGGATTAAATCCTGGGAGCTAGGTAGTGCATGGCTGGACGTGCAGCCAGGTAATAACAGGTCAGGGTGGCCTGTGCTTCTGTGGGAGGTGCAGGCCCTGGGGAAGCTAAGGAACAAGGCCAGACTGGGAGGGGACGAGGCAGCCTTCCTGGAAGAGGTGGCAGCTCAGGTTGGCCCTGAAGGGCGGGCAGGAGTTCACCAGGCAGAAGGCATTTGGAGGTGAGGAGGTGGGCGTGTTTTTAGATTGCCGGAGCTGGAGATGAAAGGGTGGGGCTTGTTTGGGGAACCGAAATCAGCCAAATCACGCAGCCACAGAGGAGGCCCGGGAAGTTCTGGAGGCGTTTTTTGGCCAAGGGGTGAGCAGAGATCGGGCTTGGTGTTCTGGGGGGTCCTGGGTAGGTGTGGGAGGCCTGGTTTCCAGGACCATGGGGCTCTTATGGCCTGAGACTCCATCACAGTGACCTCCTGTGCCCAGTAGCTCTGTAAGGGCAGGATTTGTGGAAGGAGTGAGTGACCAGGAATGGGGGCTTGGGCTCCAGGGACAGCCATGGCGAGGGCTCTTGAGCCCCCGTGTGGGTGCAGGGCCGGAAGCTGGGGCTGTGGTTGGTTGGGGAGGCCGGGTGGGGCTGCTTCCCCTGCATCAGGGCTCTTCCGGACTCCTGGTGCGGCTGCACGAGGCAGTCCCCTCTGCGTCTCTCACGTCCTTTAGGCCTGGATCAGGTTCTCAGGAAGCCTCGGGAAAGTGAGGGTCTTAGCGCCTTGGTTTAGGGTTAGGCGCTTTTCGAGCTGATGTCGTGGAGGCCAAACTGGGGGCCTCCGGGCCAGGTGGTGGCTTTAGGCTTGCTGTTGGGACAAGAGGCCAGGCTAGGCAGTGATGCCTCACTGGGCTCTATTGGTGGCCCGCTGAGCTCTGGGTGGGAGAGGCCTCTCCCATTGACCTCTCTGTGACTGGCTTCTCTGCTGGTCTGAGTGGGAAGGGACCTCAGAGATCCTGGAGGCCTTTCCTGCCCTGGGGGAGTCAGGCCCAGAGAGGGTGAAGAATTGCCTGAGTCACACAGTTGGTGATAGGGAGAGCTGGGACTGTACCTTACATCACCTGACATTCAGCCCAGGGCTCTATTCCCTGCACTGCCTTACCTGTGGCAGATGGGGAAACTGAGGCAGGTGGGCCACTCCTCTGCATTGCACGGGAGAGGCAGGAAATTCAACAGGAGCCCTTTGCCGTGTTGGCACTTGGAGCTCTTTTCCTGCTTGCTTTTCCCCAGGGCAAGGTGCTTCCCAGCTGAAAACTGCCTAGGGAGGTCGCTGTTGAGACCACGAGCACCACAGATCCCCGGTCTTTCACTCAGGTGTCTCCTCTCACCACCTGGCAGGCTAAGCTCAGGGTGGGTATCCTGGCCCACAGGCAGGTGCATGGGCTGGTCCCTTCGGCACCTGCAACTTTCTTGTGCACAGCTAGCCCAACCTGGGGCCCCCAGCCTTAAGGAGCTTTAGAGGCTATCAATTAAGGGGAGGCTAATGGGCTCTACAGGCCACAGCTGCCCAGGGAGGCTTCTTTGGGGAGGAGTTCCTAGGTGGTCTCGGAGACTCCAGAGTCAGCATTTCCCAAAGGAGGTTTATTAGGAATTTAATGCAAAGAGTCTCATTAACAAAAGGATGGGGAAATGTTCAGCTGTGTTTAATTCAGCAGGCTTCTTTCCTGCAGGACTTGTCAGAGCCTTTAATCTGCTAATGTATATGGGGGATCTTTAAATGGGGAAGAGGAGAATGTTGAGTTCAGCACCACCTGTGACCAGAAACGGCTGCGGATGTGTATGGCTGCACATATGTAGCTTTTCATGGCCCTGCTTTTGGGCAGAATGCACCTCAGGAAATGCAGATAGAGAGTTAATCTGCACTGGGCCTTGGAGGAAGGGCAGGCCTGGATTTGAATCCTAGCTCCACTATTTCCCAGCAGGTGGGCTTTGGGCTTGGAGGTTAAGGTCCCAGAGTCAGTTGCCCTGGCTAGAAATGGAGCGAGAGCACCCCCACCCACCACCCTTGGGTAGTCAGGGGGACGGGCCTCAGCCCATGGTTCTCTGCAGGTTCTCAGAGGAGATGACCAGCCAGGTGGTTTTTGGCCCAGTTTGTCTCTCAGCTGGGCTCCGAGGTCACAGAGCTTGTTTTGAGGCCTGGGTACTGCACTCTCTCCTGCCAGGAAGCCTGGAAGGTTTGGGCCGAGGACCTGACTCTGCCTAGGATGTCACCTGTGAGCTCCCTCCAGCTCAGACCAACATCACCACCTCTCTCTGACCTGGGTTGGGTGGGACGGTCACTCCCTTGAGGCCCAGATAGGCCCTACATGGAGGGGTCAGCCCACACTGCCGCTCATGGCCCTGGAAAGCCGGCCTGAGTTGCTGACCAGTGTTCTCTCCACCTCCCAGAGGCTGGGCACTCACAGGCCAGAGTGGGGACTGGGCCTCCTCACCCTCAGTGCTGCTGGCTCATGGCAGGGTTGAGACCTCTCACTTCCACACCCCATAGGCCTTTCTGACAACTTGGTGATGCATGCCGTCTAGACTGGGGTGTTCTGTTCCAGGAGTGGCTCAGCATACGGCTTGCATCACCCCCAACTGAATCCTTTCAAAACCCTGTGGGGTAGGACTGTTATTCTCCTTTTGTTAAAATGAGGAAACTGAGGCACAGAGAATCTGTCAGGTCATGTAATGTATTATTTCTTTTAATATTTAATTTGTTTGTGAATGAGTGAGATGGAGCCTTGCTCTGTTTCTCAGGCTGGAGTGCGGTGGCACAATCATTGCTCACTGCAGCCTTGACCTGAACTCAGGAGGTCTTCCTGCCTCAGCCTCCCAAATTGCTGGCTCTACAGGCACATACCACTGTGCCTGGCTCAGTTTTAAAATTTTTTTAGGGATAGCATCTTACTATGTTGCCCAGGCTGATCTTGAACTCTTGGCCTTAAGCAATTCTCCCACCTTGGCCTCCTGAATAGCTGACATCACAGGCATGAGCCACTGTACCTGGCTAGGTCACGCAATTTAGGTGTGATGGATCTGGGATTCATTTTTCTTATTAGACTTTTTTTTTTAAGTCACATAAGCAATACACTGACAATAGAAATAGAAACTGAAAATGAGAAGTGAGATTTATCCACTCTGTGACATCAACAGTTTTGGTTTTTCTGTGTCCTGGTTCCATCTTTATTTTCTCCAGGCATTGCCGTGTGGATTTTTCACAGGATACCCTGTGACATTAGTTTCAAGTGGCCTCAGGCTTTTTGACAGCTGCATAGTATTCTATTGTAAGGTTGCATCATAATTTATTTCACCAGTTCCTGACTGATAGGTATATTATTTTCAATCTTTTGTTATTACAAATAATGCTTCAATGACTAATTTTGTGCTTATGTCATTTCACACTCGTGACAGTGTTTGTACGATACATTACTCAAAGTGGATTTGGTAGGTCAAAAAGCAAGTATGTCCTTTAGTGACTTGGTTAGATATTAATAAACTGCCTTCACTGGGGATTCTACTGACTCACATTCCTGCCTAGGAGGGAATGTGAGTGCCTGTTTCCAACACAGACTTATGAGGCTTATGAAATGCTTTGATCTTTGCCCATCAGATAGGTAAAAATGGTTTTCCATGGTGGTTTTGTTTTTGTTTTAAAGATGGGGATTTTGCTTTGTTACCCAGGTTGGACTCAAACTTCTGGGCTCAAGTGATCCGCCTGCCTCAGCCTCCCAAGTAGCTGGGACTATAGGTGCATCCCATTGTGCCTGGCTACTATGGTAGTGTTTCTTTTTTTGAGACGGAGTCTTGCTCTGTCACCCAGGCTGAGTGTAGTGGCACAGTGTCTGCTCACTGCAAGCTCCGCCTCCCGGGTTCATGCCATTCTCCTGCCTCAGCCTCCCGAGTAGGTGGGACTACAGGTGCCCGCCATCACACCCAGCTAATTTTTTGTATTTTTTAGCAGAGATGAGGTTTCACCATGTTAGCCAGGATGGTCTCAATCTCCTGACCTCGTGATCCGCCCCCCTCAGCCTCCCCAAGGAGTGTGGTCAGCTTCCTTCCAAATGCTGTGGGTTGGTTGTTTTTTTTAAAATTTTTATTTATTTATTTATTTAGAGACAGAACTTCTCTCTGTCATTCAGGTTGGTGTAGAGGCATGATCTCGGCTCACTGCAACCTCTGCCTCCCGAGTTCAAGTGATTCTCGTGCCTCAGCCTCCCAAGTAGCTGGGATTATAAGCATGCACCTCCATGCCTGGCTAGTTTTTGTATTTTTTAGTAGAAATGGGTTTCATCATGTTGCTCAGGCTGGTCTCGAACTCCTGGCCTCATGTGATCTGCCTGACTCAGTCTACCTAGTGCTGAGATTACAGGCGTGAGCCACCATGCCTGGCCCTTCCAAATGTTTAAGAGTCATTTAGATTGTCTTTTCTATGAACTTTCTCTTCCTAGTCTTCTCCCATTTTTCTGTTGGGTATTGGTCTTCTTTTTGATTTGTGGGAGCTTTTACATATGAAGGAGATTAGCTCCTTGTGATATGAATCATGAATGTTCCCCTAATCTGTCATGTGTCTTTTGATTGTGCTTTTGGTAGTTTTTACCATGTATATTTTGTTTTTTCATGTAACTGAATTTATCAGTCTTTTCTTTATGGCTTTTGGGTTTCGTGTCAGGATAAAAAGGCCATATTCACTACAGCATTATATGAGAATTCTCCCATAGTTTCTTGATGTCTTTGGAAATAATCTTGGTATAAGTTGTGAATCCAGTTTGCTTTCTGTCTTGTGGATGCTGCCTTTCTAAACAGAATACTAGCAGCCTAAGAGTTAAGACTCAAATGCACATCCTTTCTGTCCCCTCCAGAACAGGACAGTGGTTACTCTGGGTTGCATCTGTCCATGGGCCTGTGAAATGGGTCTCTTTGTTTTTTTGGCAGAGCCTCATTCTGTTGCCCAGGCTGGAGTGCAGTGGTGCAATCCCATCTCACTGCAACCTCCGCCTCCCAAGTTCAAGTGATTCTCATGCCTCAGCCTCCTGAGTAGCTGGGACTATAGGCACATGCCACCACCTTGGGCTAATTTTTCTATTTTTAGAAGAGACGGGGTTTCACCATGTTAGCCAGGCTGGTCTCGAACTCCTGGCCTCAAGTGATCTACCTGCCTTGGCCTCCCAAAGTGCTGGGATTACAGATGTGAGCCACCGTGCCAGGTCTGTGGAGCTCTTCTTGTACCTCCCAGCCCCATTCATGTCTTGCTGTCACTGCTGGACCCACTGTCAGGGTGGGGCCCTAGGCAATGTGCGAAGTCAGCCACCACCCTCTTGTCCTGGGCAGGATGAGCACCACTTGAGGTCCCCCATGGTCAGCTGGACTTCCCCTTTCTGTTCTTCCTTATCAAGGGAAAAGGGATCAGAAATCTGTTAAATGTGGGCGTGAAAGTGTTTCTTTTCTGAAGGGGGAGGCTAGTGAGGGCAGTGCTTAAAGAAATGAATCGCTAATGGAATTTCAAGCAAGAGTGAGGAAAAAGTAGGGCTATTCCTCCAACAGGGGGTCCTGGTTGATTGGTTAGTCAGTTGATAAACACTGTTGCCTGAACACACACTGTGTTCAGAGCCCTAGCAGATACCCTGGTTGGGGCAGTGCTAAGGATTCTGCCTCCTGGGAGCTCATTTCCTGAGCAGAATTTCCTCTTGGTACCTGGCCTGACGCCTGGTGCACAGAAGGCATTAGTGCACAGCTGCTGAAGGAATGCATGGTCGAACTCCCCCTGGGCAGTCACTAACTAGCATTAGAATGGGCATGAGACATAGTAGACCTGGATTCCTACCCCTGGCCGCTGGAGCCTTGGGGGTGCATTTTAAAGGAGAGATTGATCAGTGTAATGCTTAACCAAATGAATGAAGTGGAGGGGAGGATTTCAGGAACAAAGAACACTTTTCTTTCTTCTTTTATTGTTGTGTCTCTGGCAGTTTTTGGTATCAAGATGATGCTGGCCTCATAGAATGAGTTAGGGAGGAGTACCTCTTCCTCAATTTTTCTGAATAGTTCCTATGGGAATGGTACCAGTTCTTCTTCGTACATCTGGTAGAATTTGGCTGTGAATCTATCAGGTCCTGGCCTTTTAATGGTAGGCTATTTATTACTAATTCAGTTTAGGAGCTCATTATTGGTCTCTTCCTGGCTCAGTCATGGGAGGATTGTGTGTCCAGGAATTTATCCATCTCTTAGATTTTGTAGTTTTTGTGTGTAGAAGTGTTTGTAGTAGTTTCTGATGGTTATTTTTTACTTCTGTGGGGTCATTAGTAACATTCCTTTAGTCATTTCTAATGGTGTTTATTTAGATCTTCTCTCTTTATTAGTTTAGTGGCCTATTTTATTAATTTTTTCAAAAAAACCAACTCCTGGGTTCATTGATCTTTTGAATGGTTTTTTGTCTTGTTTTTCTTCAGTTCAGCTCTGATTTTTGTCGTTTCTTGTCTCCTGCTAGGCTTGGGGTTGATTTGTTTTTGCTTCTCTATTTCTTTCCGTTGTGAAGTTAGGTTGTTAATTTGAGATCTTTCTAACTTTTTGATGTGGGCATTTAATGCTACAAATTTCCCTCTTAACACTACCTTAGCTGTGTCCCAAAGAATCAAAGAACAACTTTCTACCCATCCCTAGAAGTGGCTCCCTGGGGCCAGGTGAGAACCTCAGCCTTTTCCCTCAGTTTTTCTCCAGTCCCTTATCCTTTTCATTTACTGATTCAGCCTCCACCCCTAGCCCAGCCTCAACTAGGCCAGAGCTGGTCTCAGAGGTATGACACAGCTCCTCCTTTGCAAGAGGGAAAACTAAGGCACAGGTCAGGCAAGAGATTTGTTCAGGGTCACAGAGCATGTTGGTGGCTAAGCTGGGACTGGAATGCAGGTTTTTGGTCCCCAAGACTGATCAGCAGCCTGTGCCCTGGGAGTGGGAGCAGAGTCAGCCTGGGGTGCTTGGGGCTGTGGAGGGGGAACAGGGTTGGCTGGCAGTCATGCCATTGGGGAACTTCAGCCCTTGCCCCTGCTGGCCAACTTTGCAGGCTATCATCAGGAGATGCAGTGGGGGGCCTGGGTGGGGGCCTGCCCACTCTGCATCTGCCTCTCCCTGGACCCGATGGTTGAACTCTGATCCTGCAGGACTTCCTCTGACACTAAACCTGACTTCTTGGCCATTTGCCAGTTTGTCCTGCAAGCTTGGCCTCTTGGACATCATGACCTGTGCAGATGACCTGGCTATCAGCACCCCCAGTTTACTGATAAGGAAACTGAGGCCAGAGTGTGCAGGCAACTGCCACTCACAGGCCATTGGTAGCAGAGGTGGGATTGGGTGCAGGCATCCTCCCAGAGGCCAAGTGTAGTTGGGAGAGGTGTGCTGTGGCGGGTAAGGCAGGTGTGCGGGTGCTTCCCGATCTTGAGGGAGGCCCTTTCTTCATCTGCCCTCGTCCTTCAGCCGTGGCGCCCTCCTCCCTCACCCATGCCACTCTGCATGCTTCCCTACCCTGGGCCTGGCGCAGGATTCTGGCTGGCTAACCTTCTCGGCCATTCACGTCACAGTCGTTTGCCAGGACCAGCTGCGGGACACACACACAGATCCCCCCACGACAGTTTGGCGAGGCAGGGGCCTGGGATGTTGGACCCACAATGGGAAGGCCTCTGGGTAGGGGAGGTGCCTGGGAGAGCAGGGCATGGGGGCCACAGAGCTCTGGGGACAGGGAGGGTCTGGGGAGGGCTGGGCTTGGGGTGTGGGACCTTGAATACCAGCAGAATTGAATCCCTGGGTTCCACGAGGTTTCCTGGGGGCCTCTTTGGGTCAGGCCTGCACTGGGCAGAGCAGCTGCTGGCTTCATGGACCTCAGGGTCTCTTGAGAGAGATCGCATTAACATGAGACTCCCTTGGCAAATGAAAAATCTGCCGAGACTCAGCCTACCAGGGGCGCTGAGAGCCAGCAGGCCCGGCGGGGGGCAAGATGGAGCATGCAGGTTTTTGTGTCTTCAGCGCGTGACATCCCAGGCAGGGTGTGGGCCCAGGGGCCTGAGTGGGGCCTCTTCCCTGGAGGCTTCCATGCCTCCCCCCGACTCCAAGGTCCCCACTTCCCCTTTTTGAGGCCACCAGGGCCCCACGGAAGCCCTGAGCCTGCTGAGGCTTGGCCGGAGGAAGCCAGGCTGTGGTTTCTGCCAACAGTGGCTGGGTGAGGAAGTGACTGTCCTGTCTGCATCTGTGAAAGCTGGGGGTTTCTAGAACATACTCTGCACAAGGGCTGTGGTTGTGCTGGGGACGCTGCCAGATCAGCTGGACTGGGGAAGGATTTCCCGAGCACCCGGGAACCTGGCCCTGCAGTTGCAGTATGGAATCCCAGTCTTCTGCTTCTAGCAGTTCTTCTGGCTGGAGAACCTGGACCCAGCCAGCCAGTATTTGGTGAGGAGACCACAGTCCTGCCTTAGTTGCAGGATAAGAGGGTGTGTGAGAGGTTGCTCAGAGGGCTTCCTGGAGGAGGAGGCCCTCCTGGAGTTCACTGACTTGAACTTGCTCCTGCAAGGCAGAGGGAAGTAATTCGACAGGGTCCCCTGAGCTCCCCACCTCTTGGTCATAGCTCTGTCCTGGGCCTTGTTTGTGGGGAAAAGGTTGGTGTTTTGGGATATTATGGGATTTCTGGATGCCAGCACCATGAGGGTGATAGGGACCCCAGATATCCTATGTTTAAATTCCAGCTTTTTTTTTTTTTTTTTCCCAGACAAGGTTCTGCTCTGTCACCCAGGCGGGAGTGCAGTGGCATGATCATAGTCCAGTGAATTCGGTCTTGACCTCCTGTGATGGAGGGATGAGCGGGGCTGTCTCCTCCAAGCCCCAGGTCCCTTCTGGAGGACTGCCTGTGTCTGCAGCGTCACACTGTCATCTCTGTGCTGACTGGGACCCTTCCAGTTGACTCTGAACCCATTGAGGGGCCATGGGTGCTTTTTAGACGTGACAAACTGGGTCCAGAAGCCCGATGTGGACTTTGAGACTCTTGGTTGCGAGTGACAGAAGCTCAAACTGGCTGCAGCTGAAAGAGGCATTGCTTGTCCCATGTGGTTAAATATCTAGAGGTTGCATAAGCTTCAGGCACAGCTGGCTCCTGTGGCCCCAGGAGGTGTTGCCACACCCCTGTCTTGTGCCAGTTCTCCATGTTGGTGTCATTTTCAGGCGGGCTCTCTCCTTGTGGTGGCTCAGGTGTCTGCTGACAGTGCCAGGTCACCAACAAAAGAGAACGCCTCTTTCCCTGGGTCAGCAGAAGTCCAAAGAGAGCCCTCACTGCCCAGGCCTGTGGCATTGAGGCTTGAGAGGGACTTTGCTGATTGGCCATACCGGGGTCATGTGGCCCCTGAACCAGGGTACTGAGGGTCGGGAGAGGGGACATTGCACAGCAGAAGCGTGAAACACCCTCCTCCCATCTGGATACCTTCCCCGCAGGGGAGTCCCCTCCTCTTTAAAATGGGGCTGCTTACCCTGCTGTACCACCGGGCTGGTCGTGAGGTGAGAATAAGTAAGGGCCTCTGGGACTGCAGTCTCCTCAGGAAGAGGGGACTTGATACCTCTGCTCTTGGTGACTTTAGAAGTCAGACAGGACCCATGCAGTGTGGGTGAGGGAGTGACAGGGAGGCAGGGCTTGACTTGAGCTAAGGGAGGACTCAGGGCCATAGAAGTGCCCAGTGATGGAGGAGACTGCCCTGAGAGGTGGTGAGTCCCCATCGTGGAGGTGTGCACGCTAACAACAGGGTCATTTGTTAGCAAGCAGGTGTGCACTAACAGCAGGGTCATTCAATCCAGGGGGCCCTGGATTGGATGTGTCTCAGACATGGCAGAAGGGTTCCTTTATCCAAGGCCTTGTGGGGAGGCCCTCCCTGTTGCCAACTGAGTCGAGGACTGGTGGAAGAACTGGTGATTGGACAGGAGGCCTGGAAAACTTCCTGGGCAGGGGGTGCCTCTGGGTCTGGCTTTGGCAGGGTGGCTCCTAGGGAGGAGCTGGCCTGGGGCCATGCCACTGGTGGTGGGTTCCTGGACCCCTCTGGAGATGTGATCAGTGAGTTCATTCCCCCCAGGCCTCACGGTGTCCGGCTTGTTCCAGGAGCTGGCCAAGGTCCCTGGATGGGCCGAAGTCCTTGTGCCCATGCTCTCCACTGTTCACCTGCCCCTGCCTGCCGTTGCCCGGAAAGTGGCCTAATGAGTTCCTTGAGAGGCGTGTGTACCACGCCTGGGTTCCCACGGGCCCTTGGGACCCTCTCAGCTGGTTCCTCCCTCTCCTCGTGGTGGCCCAGCCTGGCTTTGCCTGGAGTGGGTGTGTCCACACACTCTTCCACCTGCACTTTCACGCACGTGTCTGGCCGCCTCAGCTCTGGTCTGGGGGCTTTGCCTGGGAGATGGAGCAGCTGTGGGGAGTGGCCTCAGCCCTCTGGTGTTTGGAGCTTCTCAGTCTGGCCGACCTGGTGCACTGGTGTTTGGCAGCAGGCCAGGGGGCAGGCAGGGTTGCTGTTTGTGTGCTGTGGCATCTGGCTCGGTCCCCCGGGATGTCAGTGGGGAAGCCTGGGCTGAGGAGCCCTGGTTTGGGAGCTGGCAGACCCGGGTTTGCATCCCAGCCCATCTGTCTACCAGCTCCAGCAGTGTGATCTTAGGCAACCACTCTGCCTCTCTGGGCTCAGTTCTGCGTGTGTGAAACGGTGGTGCCACCTTGGCCTTTGCCGGTTGTGAAGATGAGAGTGAATGTGTGTGCAGGTGCCGGGGGTGGCAGGAACTGCTGCTGTTATTACTGCAAAGGGCTATTTTGGGGTGGGAGGGGGCTGGATTGAATGTGTCTCAGGCAGGGACCTTATCTCGTTTGGCAAACCCTGCAGCACAGGGTTGGATGTACATGGTTAGCACACAGTAAATGCCTCTTGTGGAATAGACTGGTTAGTTTAGATTTAGAAGTTGTAAACTAGTGGGCTGCAATCACTGCAAAATTTGAAATCAGCTGCCAACATTTAAAAATAATTTTACATAGAAATCAGATTTGTAGCCTGTCTGAGCACTTTAGGCACTTTGACAGCTCTGGGCCACACCCCAGAAGGGTTGCCCCTCATTGAACAGGTGCTAAGGCCTGTAGACACCTGCCCAGGCACTGAAGGAGACAGGGCCCCTCAGCAAATGACCCCTTCCTCCTTCCCCAAATATGTGGTTTTTCCATTTTGTTCCTGGTGTGTGGTGATGGAATAGGAACTTCCAGAGGAAATAGAGCCTGAGGTGGCTCCTGGAATCAAGGTGGCCCCTGGGATCTCATAGTAGCAGGTATTGAGGTTGGGGGGCTTCCCTTAGACTTGGGGACCCTGGATATTCTGCTTTTTGCCTTTGGGGACTGGGGGCTCGCCTGGCCACCTTCCCTCTGCTGGACCAGCTGTCCTTGGAAGCTTCTGCTGGTGGCTGGCCATGTGTGCCCCATGACTGCCCTGAGCCATCCCGTGTCTCACAGCCTCCCTCCTGTGAGATAGCCTCTGCCTCTGGCCCTGTCCTGGTTCCAATCCAAGGCAGGCCTGGAGGACACTGGGGGCCTGGATTCTTGGTCCAGGGTTGCCCTTTTCATGCAAGGTTCCTGTTGGGAATATGGCAGCTGTCCCCAAGTCCCCATTGCTGTGTGAGGGATTGCACAGTTTTGGTAATATTCCTTCCTTTGGAGACTGATGGGGATCACTGGGGAGAGAGAGTCCAGCCTAGCACACAGGAGGTGTAAGGACTGGCAGGCGTAGGTGTGATTCACAAGCCTTTTTGGAATCAATGAATATGCTAAGGAATGAATGGTGCTGGGGGAAGAAGGAGCCCATGTGGGCTGAGCGTGGCAAGCCTGGGGTGTGCTCACAGTGTGTCACAAAGGGGCCACCGTGTCCCTCTCTGAGACTCAGCTTCCTTTTCTGTGAAGCAAGGCTTGCAGACATCTGAAATTTATGTCAGTGGGCTATTTAAAAAAATAAACAAGATTTTTGCGGGGTACAGTGGTTCATGCCTGAAATCTTGGCACTTCGGAGGCTGAGGAGGGTAGATTGCTTGAGCCTAGGAGTTCAAGACTAGCTTGGGCAACATGGAGAAACCCCATCTCTACAAAAAAATACGTGGCCCACTGCAGCCTAAGCCTCCCCAGGCTCAGGTCCCAGCTACACAGGAGGCTGAGGTGGGAGGATTACCTGAGTCCAGGGAGGTTGAGTCTGCAGCGGGCTATGATCACACCACTTCACTCCAGCCTGGGTGACAGAGTGAGACCCCGTCTCAAAAAAAACCAAAAAACAAACAAAAAACAGAAAGAAAGAAAATGCAAAATGCAGTTTTATGTGGAGCTTACTATAACACAGATGCAGGGGGCTGCTCTGGCTGAAGCAGGCATGGGTTGCCTGAGTCTATGCCCTCTGATCTTCCCTTCCCAGCAGGGGCCTGATGCATGTCCCCAAATCTCAGGGCTCCTAGGATCGCAGCTTGGAACCGTCTGTGCCTGGAGACATGAGACTCACTGGAAAATGAAGTGAATGTGGTGTTCGCACCAGGACGATGCAGATAGCAGAGCCTGGAAACAGACCCCATCCGTGTGATCACCTGACTTATGAGAGAGGTGGCTCCACTGAAATTCAGTGAGACGATTGCTGGTTCACTGAACACTACTGGGATAATTCAATATCCATGTGGAAAAAAGAAATGAACCTTGATCCCTACCTCACACAATACCCAGAGTGAATCAAGATGAATCACAGACCTTAGTGTGAAAGCAAAACAGAGAAACGTGCAGAGCAGAGCTGCCCTATAGAAGTTTCTGTGATGATAGACATGCTCTGTTGATCTGTGCTGTCCTGTACAGCAGCCGCCAGTCGCATGTGGTCATTGAGTATTTGATTTTTTTTGTTTTTGTTTTTGTTTTGAGATGAAGTCTCACTCCATTGCCCGGGCTGGATGCAATGGCACGATCACGGCTCATTGAAACCTCCGCCTCCCAGGTTCAAGCCATTCTCCTGCCTCAGCTTCCCGCGTAGCTGGGATTACAGGCACACACCACCATGTCTGGCTAATTTTTGTGTTTTTAGTGGAGATGGGGTTTTATCCTGTGGGCCAGGCTGGTCTCGAACTCCTGACCTCAGGTGATCCACCTGCCTCAGCCTCTCAAAGTGCTGGGATTACAGGCATGAGCCACCATGCCTGGCTGGCTGTTGAGTATTTGAAATGTGGCTAGTGTGACTGAGGGTCTGAATTTCTAATTTTATTTTAAATTAATCTAAATTTAATTTAAAATAGTGGCTGGGCATGGTGGCTCATGCCTGTAATCCCAGCACTTTGGGAGGCTGAGGCAGGAGGATAGCTGGAGCCCATGAGTTCAAAACCACCCTGGGCAGCAGGGGGAGACCCCATCTCTACAAAAGAAAATTTAAAAATTAGCTGGAGATGTGGTGGTGCACACCTGTAGTCCCAGCTACTTAGGAGGCTGAGGTGGAAGAATCACTTGAGCTCAGGAGTTTGAGGCTGCAGTGAGCTATGATCATGCCACTGCACTCCAGCCTGGGCAACAGAGTGAGACCCTGTCTTGAAGAAAAAAAAAGGAGCCACATGTGGCTAGTGGCTACTATCTTGGACAGTGCAGTTCTAGAAGACACAGGGGACTAGCTTTACAACAACAGGACATAAAAGTTAGGTTAGGGTTAAGATGGATAAATCAGACTTGGTGCTGTGAGGCCTGGGCCCCGCTCTCCCCAGTGCCAGCCCTCCCCTGACTTGGCCCATTAGGTCAAGTTCCTGTCTGCTTCATCTCCGCAGAGCTGAGGAACTGCGTGTGGAGTCAGCCCAGTCTGGATGCACAGGAGGATGCCGACGGTACAGTGAGTGAGGCCTGGTGCCAGAGCTGTGTGGACCCCTCATTGGCCATGGAGCAGCAG
Source organism: Rhinopithecus bieti (assembly GCF_001698545.2). Classification (NCBI taxonomy): domain Eukaryota; kingdom Metazoa; phylum Chordata; class Mammalia; order Primates; family Cercopithecidae; genus Rhinopithecus; species Rhinopithecus bieti. Next base: position 164,461 of record NW_016826348.1, read on the forward strand.
GCCCAGAGGCCCTCTCCCCAGCCCTGCTTGCCTGCCTTGGAGAGGACAGAGGCCTAGGCCCACGGGGCAGGGTGTTGGCAGACAGATGCCCTCCAGGCCCTGGGGCCTCCTTAACGGCCGAGGGTGGAAGATGCCGGCCAAGGGGCGCTACTTCCTCAACGAAGGCGAGGAGGGTCCTGACCAAGATGCGCTCTACGAGAAGTACCGGTTCACCAGCCAGCATGGGCCGCTTCTGCTCACGCTTCTGCTGGTGGCCGCCACTGCCTGCGTGGCCCTCATCGTCATCGCCTTCAGCCAGGGGGTGAGTGAGGGCAGCCCCCAGGCTTCACATCTCAGCCCCAACCTTGGCCAAGCTGCCATCTTCTCTTAGCCTGAGTTTTCTCTTCTGTAAAATGCTATTTTTTTTTTTTTTTTTTTTTTTTGAGAGTCTCACTCTGTCACCCAGGCTGGAGTGCAGAGGCATGATCTCGGCTCACTGCAACCTCCGTCTCCTGAGCTCAAGCAATTCTCCTGCCTCAGCCTCCCAAGTAGCTAGGATGACAGGTGCGTGCCACCATGCCTAGCTAATTTTTGTATTTTTGGTAGAGATGGGGTTTCACCATGTTGGCTAGGCTGGTCTTGAACTCTTGACCTCAGGTGATCCACCTGCCTCGGCCCCCCAAAGTGCTGGGATTATAGACGTGAGTCACCATGCCTGGCCAATGCTATGTCTTTTACAGCACGTTTAGACTGGTAGAAGACAAGTTTCTAATTAAAAAAAAAATGTTTTTGAGACTGGGCCTTGCTGTGTTGCCCAGGTTGGCCTTGAACTCCTGGGTTCAAGTAATCCTCCTGGCTCATCCTCCTGAGTAGCTGGGATTACAAGCATGCATGACCATGCCCAGCCTCTCTAACTTTAATTCAATTTTGAAGTCTGGAGTGGTTTTAGATATTACATTAACTTGTTTGAATAAACTATTCTCATTTTTCTCCATGATGAAATTTGATTCTACTGAAGACCTGGGTCAGGGATGGCCTGCGTATCACTGCCCTCACTTCCTGTACCCATGCAGACATCATTAATCAATCTCTACACTCCACACACTCCTGTCTACGTTCTCAGAATCCTCCTTTTATTTTTTATTTTTATTTTTATTTTTTTGTAGAGACATGGCCTTGCTATGTTGCCCAGGCTGGTCTTGAACTCCTGGCCTCAAGCGATCCTCCCTTGGCCTCCCAAAGTGTTGGGATTACAGGCGTGAGCCACTGTGCCTGACCTCAGAATCATTTTTAACACAGCCCTCCAGGCTGGCACCACTCATGTCATTTCTGGCCCAGGCACTTGCCTTGGTACAGCCACTAGCTGTGTTCAGCTATTGAGCATTTAAAAAGTGGGTAATGTGACTGAGGAACTGCATTTTTCATCTCCCCTCCCCTCCCATCTCCTTTCCTTTCTTTTGAGACAAAGTTTCACTCTTGTTGTCCAGGCTGGAGTGCAATGGCACTATCTTGAACTCGCTGCAGCCTCCACCTCCTGGGTTCAAGTGATTCTCCTGCCTCAGCTTCCTGAGTAGCTGGGATTACAGGCGCATGCCACCACACCTGGCTAATTGTTGTATTTTTAGTAAAAACGGGGTTTTGCCATGTTGACCAGGCTGGTCTCGAATTCCTGACCTCAGCTGATCCACCTGCCTCGGCCTCCCAAAGTGCTGGGATTATAGGCATGAGCCACCATGCCCTGTCCATTTTCTTTTTAGTGAATGTGAATTTGATTAGCAGAGTTCTGGAAGAACACTCAGAAACTCCAGGGTGTTTATATGAGTCAAGTGGCCAGGAACCAGCGGCTGCCAGTGCAGCCTGGATCCATGTGGCTATCAACCACAGGACACTTGCTACTGTGTGCCAGCCCCCAGATCAAGGCCTCTGCCCCCGCGGACCTCCTGGATGCTGTGCCCGTCCCGTCCTACCTCTGTGCCGTTGCCCCAGCTCCTCCCCTGTGGGATGACTTTTCCTGGTATCCGTCACCAGCCTCTGCTCACTCACTGAGGGCCAGGTGCAGTGTCGTCTTTGGGCAGCTTTCCAAGGCTCTGCCTGTGAACGAGTCTTGCCCTGTGCTTGTGGTATCACTTGTGGCTATGCACAGAGCACCGTGGGAATCCAGAGAGGAGGCAGAGGTGGATGGAGAGTGATGGCATCATGGGCGGGACTGTGGGTGATGCTCTGGTTCCCGAGGTGATGGGAAGGGGGTGGTTGAGGCAGCCTTGGCAGAGATGACAAAGAAAGGCCAGAAGGTGAACGGGAACCAGGCGTGGGAGGGCTCATCCACACCCTCCATGTGGAGGAAGCTGTAAGTGAGGCAGCTGGCCCAGCAGGCTTTCTGGAGGAGGTGGCTCTGCACTGGGAAAAGCTGAGTCATTTCTGTCTGTTTGCTCTACCCAGGACCCCTCCAGACACCAGGCCATTCTGGGCATGGCGTTCCTGGCGCTGGCAGTGTTTGCAGCCCTCACTGTGCTGATGTATGTCGAGTGTCTCCTGCGGCACTGGCTCAGGGCCTTGGCACTGCTCACCTGGGCCTGCCTGGTAGCCCTGGGCTACGTGCTGGTGTTCAACGCATGGACAAAGGCGGCCTGTGCGTGGGAGCAGGTAATGGGGACTCTGGACTCCCTGCTGGCTGCGCCCTCAGGAGCTCCCATCCCCGTGGTTGGTGGGCATGCCACAGGCCTTTCCTGCCCCACGCTTGGCTGTGTGTCTAGGATGGCCCCAGGCTGGTTTTATCTCTGTGAGTTCTCTGCATTGACAGGGCTGAGGTGGGGAGAGCATCCACTTGGATGTTGGGCTGCAGCACTCTCGGGTGGCTCCAGTTTGGTTGGAGATGACAGAACTTCAGCTCAAAGAGGCAAAAAGGCACAAACTGGTTCCTGTGTCAGGAAAGGCCGAGGGGTCAGTGCTGGGCTCCAGTGGGATAACTGGACCTGGGGCCTCTGGAAAGCTTCAGCCCCAGGCACGCTGACCCCAGGTGGGGCAGAGAAGGCCACAGGGGCTCCAGGCTGCCCACCTCAGCTGAGACAGAGGCCGCTTTCTCAACCAGCTCGACCTGCAGGCTTGAGCCACACTGACCTGACTGTGGTCACGGGCCCAGTCCTAGATGGTCACTGTCACCAAGCAGTGGCACACTCTGACCAGTGGGCCTGGGTCCTATGACAGCTCCTGCGGCTGGGGTGGGGTGGGGTGAGGCCCAAGGGAACCATGTGGACTGAAGGGGAGGGAGAGGGCAGCACTCCCAGAGGGGTGGACGCAGGACCGGCTGGTGGGGTTGGTGGGGCAGCTCTGGGAGTGGAGGGAGGGCCGGTGGGGCCGCATTGCTGGAGGCAGCTGGTGAGAGGGTGCCTCAGCCTCCCGGTAATCATTCCTGCCGAGCGAGAGCCATGTGGCAGGGGCACCAGGTGGGGGTTCCCTGGATCACGCGGGGCATGGAGCCTCCCACCTGGGGTGGCCACAGGCAGTGGATCGGCACAGGAAACCATGGACCATGTGGCCGGGCCCACCCTAGAAACACATTCTGGCTTTTCTTGTTCCCTCGTATGTCTGCCCACGCAGGGGGTGGTGAGGGAGCCAACCTAAGGACACCGACTGGGTGGGCTGGTATGGTGCAGGTTTCTGGGGGTCGTAGGGCCTGGGGCAGCATCTCGGGGCACTGGGCTCACGAGGCTGCATCCACAGGTGCCCTTCTTCCTGTTCATCGTCTTTGTGGTGTACACGCTGCTGCCGTTCAGCATGCGGGGCGCTGTCGCTGTGGGGGCCGTCTCCACCGCCTCCCACCTCCTGGTGCTCGGTGCTTTGATGGGAGGCTTCACGACACCCAGTGTCCGGGTGGGGCTGCAGGTGAGGGATGGGCTAAGGCCTCTGGGGAGGTTTTGTGGTCTGGGTCTAAGGGCAGATGGGGGCCCCGTCTGGGTGAGTCAGACCCAAAAGCCCCGGAGCTGTGTTTGTAGACAGCCCGCTCCAAGGCCGGGTCCTCTCCAAGTCTGCTCGGAAGCTGGGCCTCAGGCGTGGCCCTGCCCTCTGGCCTTTGCTTTGCTGGCCTAGGGCTCCCCTATGGCTCAGCCCTCAGGGTTGTGACCTCAGGCCCTGCCTCCTGGTTCAGGGATACTGTCATGGCGTGAGTCCCGTTCCCAAAGTTCTTCCTCACAGGCCCTGTCTTGACGGGGCTTGGGGGAGTATCCCAGGACACTGCCTTGTGTCTTTGTGTTGAATGACTGAACCATCTGTTCATAATTATTGGGGGTTTAGAGATGTGTTTTCCTCCTAACCAGGCCTGGCGTTCTCTCTGGGCACAGGCTGGCCCTCTGCACAGCCAGCTGGGCGCTGTGCCCTCTGGGACTGCTCTTAGCACTCAAGCCCCTCAGGCCCTGGGCTCTGTGAGGTGGTCTCTTCTGCCTTCCTGGGTGTCCTGGTCTTGCAGTCCTAGTGACTCACTAGGAGACTAGCTCCTGTCTGGGCCTCAGTTTCCCTGTCTGCCCCAGGAAGAGTGCCATTCTCAGTGGGTTGGGGGTCAGAGAATGGGAAGAGGTGCCATCACTAGTCTGCCTAGGAGTCTGGTGCCCGGGAGGGCAGGGGCCAGGCCACATACTGAGCCCCACCCTGGTCCACCCGCAGCTGCTGGCCAACACAGTCATCTTCCTGTGCGGGAACCTGACAGGCGCCTTCCACAAGCACCAAATGCAGGATGCGTCCCGGGACCTCTTCACCTACACTGTGAAGTGCATCCAGATCCGCCGGAAGCTGCGCATTGAGAAGCGCCAGCAGGTGGGACCTGGCCCCCACTCCTCACCCTGCACACCCCTGTCCTCTTCCTCTTTCTGTTGGACATGAGACACTCATGCCGCCATGTGCATGAGGTGCATGGACAGACACCTGTGCAGGTCTCACCTCGGTAAGTCCTGGGCTTCAGCAGGATAACCGTAGCCTGCTGACCCTTGACTCTGCCTTCCTCTGTGTGGTTTCAGTCCTGGGCACACCGTCCCCAGGTGGCGGCAGAGAAGGCCGTAGTGGCTCCAGGCTGCTCACGCATCAGCTTAGCCTCCCCAGCTGAAAGAGCCCTTTTCTTAGTCAGCCTGAGTCCCGGGGGCTGCTGGGTACATGGGAGGTAGATGCCCAGTTGGGTTGGTGGAGGACAGGAGCAGGGTTGGAGACATTGTGGGCAGGGTGGGCAGGCAGGGAGGACGGAGGCCAGGTCTGGGCCCTGATGCTACCTTGTCTGTCCTCTGCCGGTCCCTCTGCCGGTCTGCCCGCCGGCACCCAGGAGAACCTGCTGCTGTCAGTGCTTCCAGCCCACATCTCCATGGGCATGAAGCTGGCCATCATCGAACGGCTCAAGGAGCATGGCGACCGCCGCTGCATGCCCGACAACAACTTCCACAGCCTCTACGTCAAGAGGCACCAGAATGTCAGGTGGGCGGTGAGATGTGTGGACAGCGTATCCCGGGGGCTGGGTCCACCGTTCCCCCGGCCCCCAGGCGGAACTCCCTGCCCTATCTGGAGGCTCAGACCCCTGCCCATATAGGGATTGGGAGAGGGCCCCATGGTTCCAGATTAATCCGGGGCCCTCCCTGGGCCTCAGAATCCCCACTTGTTTCCCCAGGGGCAGGATCAGATCAGGGCTCTTAAATTAGAGAATTCAGATTGGTATTGGAAGATCTAGCACCCCCCAAAACTGTAAAACTGTGTGAGCAAACAGCTTTTGTGAAGGAAGGCGTCCTTTCCGATGATTCTCAAGGTAGCACAGGACCCCCAGAAGGAGGTAAAGCCCCCCGGCCTTGGTGCCCAAGAGTGCCCCAGTTCTGACACACCTGTCTTCGGCTGATTTGCAGGGAACCACAAAGTTTTACTTGAATGCACTGACCTGAGTTTGTCAAGTGTAGATGTGGGTGCTGGGTGCCATTGAGTGTAGATGTGGGTCCCGGGAGACCCCTGGGGTCCTCTGCCTGCAGCGCCAGCATTACATCCAAGGCTAGCCTGCTGCCTTTTCTCTGGTCTGTGGATGGTCCATGAGCTTATGGACTTTGGAGCAGGGAAACCTGGTGCAGATGCCAGCTCTTGGCTTCCCAGCAAGTCTCAATGTCCTGGAGCCTGTTTGTGCGTCTGTAGAATGGGAGTTCTGCAAGGGTTGTGTGAAGACTCAATGCCTGTAAAGCGCTGGGTGTGGAGGCTGGCTTGAGGGAGCATGGAGCCGCCTCTCACCAGGGAGTTCTGAAGTCTGTGCTGCGGCGAACATTGGATGGGAAAGGGGAAGGCTCCACGCTGCCTGCAGGAGTGCGCTTCAGCTGTCTGCAGTGATGGGGCCTGGGGTGGGCCTGAGGGCCCTGCAGGTTCTGGACTTTGCTCCCTTCTGCTTTAATGTGAAGTCCCTGGAACTTTAATCTGTCTTTATGGCTGGGCGCGACTCTCCCATCCCTATGGAGGCTGAGGAAGGGCAGAGGTGAATGGGCTCAGGCCTGGCAGGCTCTTGGGGCTCCAGACGGTCCTCCATGCTCCTGCTGCTGCTGTCCAGGAGCCTGGCTGTGACACTCCCTCCCATCCCACCCCACCCCCAGCATCCTCTATGCAGACATCGTGGGCTTCACGCGGCTGGCCAGCGACTGCTCCCCCAAGGAGTTGGTGGTGGTGCTGAACGAGCTCTTTGGCAAGTTCGACCAGATCGCCAAGGTGAGCCTGTTGGCCTGCACTGGGCAAAGCCAGGCCCCTCCCCTGCTCATTGCATCCCTAGGGGTGTCCTGTGTCCAGCGCCCTGCTGGGATTGGGATGGGGAGGCGTGGCTGAATTTTAGCATCCAGTCAGCAAACACAAGCACCCCATGGTAAAGGTGGGGGTGAGTGGTGGCCACGGCAGCCAGGATCCTGTGCTCCCAGAGTGTGAGGCCAGTGGGGAGACTGACAGTGCATACTGGGCGATATACTGGGGCTCCGGAGCCCAGATGGGGGCTCAGGAGGAGGAGATGGCTCCATCCTCACTGGCAAGGCCAGCAGCCTCTACTCACCTGGTAGCTCAGGAGGACTGTGGAATGCCCAGCCTATCCCAGAAGCTGCTTTTCACAAGATCTGAGGTGAATCATGGGCACGTTAGACTTTTATGTTTTGTTTGTTTGTTTTTGTGAGATAGAGTCTCACTCTGCCATCAAGGCTGGAGTGCAGTGGTGCCATCACTGCTCACTGCAGCCTCTACCTCCCAGGCTGTGATTCTTGTGCCTCAGCCTCCTGAGTAGCTGGGACTACAGTGTGGCACCCACCACCACGCCTGGCTAATTTTTTGTATTTTTTTTTTTTTGTAGCAATGGGGTTTCGCCATGTTGGCCAGGCTGGTCTTGAACTCTTGACCACAAGTGATCCTCCCCTCTTGGCCTCCCAAGTGCTGGGATTACAGGCGTGAGCTCCTGGCCCACCTTAAAGTTTGAGATACTTGTGGCCGGGCGCGGTGGCTCAAGCCTGTAATCCCAGCACTTTGGGAGGCCGAGACGGGCGGATCACGAGGTCAGGAGATCGAGACCATCCTGGCTAACACGGTGAAACCTGTCTCTACTAAAAATGCAAAAAACTGGCCGGGCGAGGTGGCGGGCGCCTGTAGTCCCAGCTACTCCGGAGGCTGAGGCAGGAGAATGGCGTAAACCCGGGAGGCGGAGCTTGCAGTGAGCTGAGATCCGGCCACTGCACTCCAGACCGGGCGACAGAGCAAGACTCCGTCTCAAAAAAAAAAAAAAAAAAAAGTTTGAGATACTTGAAAAAACATCTGAGGAGGAAAGGGAACAGTGTTCTTAGCAGGGGGAACAGCATAGACAAAGCCTGGAGTAGAAAGAAAGCCCCATGTGTCCATGGGGTGAACATGCTCAGTGGGCGTGGAACAGGGTGTGAAGGGGACAAGGGCACAAGGTCAGACGTGCAAGGACATGAGGGCCAAGGCGAGGACCAGGATGCTGAGGAGCTCGACAGGTGCCAGGCAGGGAGGGAGGTCAGGCAAGGCATATTTCCATTAATGGACCAAATGGTCCTGAGAGTGGGTGAGCGATAGGCCCTGAACCTGGGTGGGGCCTTGGGCCTACATGGTATGTGTTTGAAGAGAAGTGTGGGGTCCAGGAAGCCTGGGGAGCACCTCGCCCAGCTTCAGGTGATCAGGGCAGGTTTCCCGGAAGTGGTGGCCATTCAATAGAGGCTGAAATGTAATTTAAGGTGGTGGCTCCCTATCCTGGCTGTACTTGCGAATCACATGGGAAGCTTAAAACACCAATGCCCGTGTCCATACCCATCAGAGTTTTGTTTTGTTTTGTTTTTGAGACAGAGTCTTGCTCTGTCACCTAGGGTGAAGTGCAATGGCATAATCATGGCTAATTGCAGCCTCCACCTCCCTGGGCTCAGGTGAACTCCCACTTCAGCCTCCCGAGTAGCTGAGACTACAGGTGTGCACCACAACCCCAGGCTAATTTTTTTTGTATTTTGTTGAGATGGGGTTTTGCTATGTTGTCCAGGCTGGTCTTGAATTCCTATGCTCAAGTGATCCACTCACCTCAGCCTCCCAAAGTGCTAGGATTACAGGCATGTACCATCACACCCTGCCACATCAGAATTTTTTTTTTTTTTTTTTAGACGGAGTCTCAATCTGTCGCCCAGACTGGAGTGCAGTGGCGTGATCTCGGCTCACTGCAAGCTCCGCCTCCTGGGTTCACACCATTCTCCTGTCTCACCCTCCCGAGTAGCTGGGACTACAGGCGCCCACCACCTCGCCCAGCTAATTTTTTGTATTTTTAGTACAGACAGGGTTTCACTGTGTTAGCCAGGATGATCTTGATCTCCTGACCTTGTGATCCGCCTGCCTTGACCTCTCAAAGTGCTGGGATTACAGGCGTGAGCCACTGTGCCTGGCCAGAATTTTTAAGAGCCCTCCAGTGTCTCTGTGGGCAGAGAATCAATGGTCTAGAACTTGATGGGAGGCAAGTTATGACTTCACACCGGGAAGAATTTTTCATGATCAGAGCAGCTCAATCCTGGGAGGGACTGGAAGTGGGCTCCCTGTTGCAGGGGGTAACCAAGCTTCTATAGGACTGCACTGGTCAGGGATGCTCTGGAAAACTGTCCCATCCTGGGGATTGTGGACTGAGTGACTCAGAGGGCCTGTCTAGCCTGGAACCTTCCTTCAGGATCTGCATGGCTTCTGAGCCAGCAGCTGGGAGCCCCAGAGGTTGAGGCTCGTGTGAGGCAGGGGCCCTGGGCTCGGGCCACAGCTGGCCCTTTCCTTACCATAAAGCCCATGCAGAGGGTCCCTTGCCTCTTGCACACAGTCTTCCCTCTCCAGCAGGCCCAGGAGGCATGGCCCTATTGCACAGATGGGGAAAGGGAGGCCATGGCAGGTGCCAGCTTCCCAGAGCATCTAATCTCTGGGCAGAGTTGGGCAGGGCTGGTCCCAGCCTTTTCTCCTATCAGTAATAAGATTCCAGAAGTGTAAGCTCTTTCCAAGAGCCAGGGCCTCCTCTCTCAGAGGCATACAAGTCACACCTTGGCGCAAGACCCAGCTCCCCAACTCCAAGTGTCAGAGACACAGGGGACTGTCAGCTGGTGGAGCAGCCTGGGGAATGTGGCCTCCCCTACATCCCTGAGAGCCAGGCTGGGTCCACGGGCAGTCCTGTGCCTGGTCCGAGAGGAGATCAGGGTAGCTGGACCCTAGTATCCAGGTCTGCCAAGGTTGCCTGCTTTCTAGGAAAGTCACTGGCCTCGTGTCCCTGCAGTCACTCAGAACTCACTCAGCATGTGCCAGATGGGGCCCAGCAGGAAACATCTGGCACACGCTCAAACTGAGTAATTGGAGGAGGGCGCAGGCCAGGGACGGTTTCCAGGATAGGCAGGGGCAGGGGACCTGGAGACAGGGCTGGTGCTGTGTCTGGGGCCTGGGTCTGTGATGACTGATAGGCACAGAGAGGGGACGAGGACAGGATAGGCTCTAGACCTGGAGACTGATGGTATTCCAGGAGCAGGGCTAGCGCTCGTGAGCCTGCAGGACAGAGCCGTCTTAGCTCCCTCCCTGCCAGAAGCCAGAGCACAGGGCCACCTGCTGGGGTGTCCAGTCTGAGGGTCAGCTGAGTGGGTAGAGGGTGGGGAGGGGAGAGGAGAGGCAGATGGTGCTCCTTCCTCAGTTCCCCTAAAGCCCCACCCACAAGGCCTCGGTGCATGTGGCCACCCTTGCTGAAGGCTTAGAGAGGGCCTGGTGATGCAGCAGTGCCTCAGATGAACCTCAGAGGGCTCTCGGGGTCCCCTTCCCTCCCTGGGCCTTTTCCTATGAGTCCCCGGCCTCACCCCTCTCTGTCTCCGCCCTCCCCATCCCTCTTTCCTCTTTGCATTGGTATCTTTCCTCCCCACCCCTAAGTCCTGTCAGCACAGCCACTGCTTGGGTGACCTTGAAACCTGCTGACTCCTTGGTGTGTGCACCTGTGACCTCTGTCCTCACTCCCCACTCCTGCAGCATCCTGGCTGCCTCGCTGTCTCTTCCCCAGCTCCTGTGAGTGCCTGAGCACTCTCCCTGCAGAGACTGGCATGGCCGGCTCTCTTGGTTCCTCAGGGTTTTAGCTCAAATGATTCTGATTCCTTCTCTGAGAGGTCTTCGCTGGCTTCCTGGGAACATCACCTCCCTCCTGTGCCTTGGTTTTCTCCTTAGTCCCCGTCAATAAGGGGGGCACTCTGTTTTGTTTTTGTCTTTCTAGTTTAGTGCCCACCCCTCCTGCCTGCATGCAAGCTCCGTGGCTGCAGAGATTTTCGTCTATTTTGTTCACTGCTGTATCCCCTTGCCTGGCCTGGGGCCGGGTACTCAGTAGGCATTCAAACATTACCTGGGCAAATGAAACCAAGGCAGACCCCTGCCCGAGGCCCTTAGGAACACTTGTGTTCACCTCTGGTGCTTGCCTGGGAGTTCCTCCTGGGGAGGCCCCCATGTTGCTAAGCCTTTTGCCAGGCCCAGAAGTGGCTCCTGGTGACTGGACCCCAGGAGGCAAGTCCCCAGCCAGGAGAGAGCTGGGCGCACCCTGGAGGGTCGGGGGAGGCGGCTGTCGTGAGAGGTTCCCGCCCCAGACCTTCCAGTGACCAGGCCCCTCCCTCACCCTGCAGGCCAACGAGTGCATGCGGATCAAGATCCTTGGTGACTGCTACTACTGTGTATCGGGCCTGCCCGTGTCGCTGCCCACCCACGCCCGGAACTGTGTGAAGATGGGGCTGGACATGTGTCAGGCCATCAAGTAGGTCCTGAGCAGACCCACACACTGGGTCCTGCCCCATGGCGGACCCTCCTGGGCATGGTAGAGAATTTGTCATTCCCATGTCACCAATGGGGAAACTGAGGCTCGGGGGATGGGGGTGAAATCAACTTGCCTGGACCACCCAGCCTGCTGGAGGATTCAGACCTCATCTGTTTTCATCCCTCCCCGTGGTGCTGCCTGTGACTCTGAGTCCTAGAAAGCATCTCCGGAGCTCAGAGCTGGATAATGTGAGGTCAGGGCAGTGGGCTCTGCTCCCCTCAAGGCTGGGGTCTTAGCAACAGCAGGAGGCTTCAGGGCAGGCAGCCAGGGGATCTTTCAGACCCAGGGATCTACTCCAAGGCTCCATGTGCTTGCTGCTCCCCAGTGAAGATCCTGGAGTCAGGCTTGGTCCTGAGGCTGTGGGGAGACCCCCAGCTCTCCTCCAGGTCCCCTGAGCAGCCGGGGTCTGTGGGAGGAACTTGCTGAGAGGGCTGTATGGGGAGAGGGCCAGGCAGGCCCAGCCAGGCTGACCAGTGTGGGGCAGAGCAGGGCTTGGTGGGGCTGCCAGTCCCAGGCATCAGTCCCTGTTCCAGACTTTCCTCCTGAAGTCCAGCCACAGGTGGCTGGTGTTGCCAGAAAGAAGCCTGGGCAGAGCTGGAGGGGCCTGGCCCTGCACCACTGCCTGCGTGACCTCAGGCTGGCCCCTGTCCTGTAACAGGTGGAGGTTGTACAGGCCCTCATGCGCCTCTGGCTCTGACCCTGGAAGGCTTGGTCAGTGCCCAGCCTTGTCGGTGGACATGTGGTGCCGCTTGTTATGCGGACTCAGGCCCTGTTCCTGTCTTGGGGTCCCCTGTGCCCCAGGGAAGCTCTCCTGTGGGGCTCCACTCCTGTTCTCAGTGGTGCCAACAACTCCTAGGGCCCCTGCTTCCCAGGGACTGGTGGGGGGTGCATAGAAGGTGCCCATGATCTGGGCCCTGTGTTCCTTGTCTATGGTAGGTTTTGGGTGGTTCCTGGACCCCCTCTGTAGACCCCAGTAAACTTAAATAAATTTATTTATTTATTTATTTTATTTATTTGAGACGGAGTCTCGCTCTGTTGCCCAGAGCGCATCTCGGTTCACCACAACCTCTGCCTCCTGGGTTCAAGCGATTCTCCTGTCTCAGCTTCCCAAGTAGCTGGGACTATAGGCGCCTGCCACCACGCCCGGCTAATTTTTATATTTTTAGTAGAGTCAGGGTTTCACCATATTGGTCTCAAACTCCTGACCTCAGGTGATCTGCCTGCCTCAGCCTCCCACAGTGCTGGGATTACAGGCATGAGCTACCATGCCCGGCTCCCAGTAAACCAGCCAGTGCTGCTGGGTAGGGAAAACACCCAGTGATGGTATTTTGGGTCCATCAACATGGCCTGTAGTGACTACTTGGAATTCCTCCTCCTTCCTACCTAACCCTTGAGGTCAGGTGTGGCCACACCTACTTGTGTGCTCCCGGGGACGGGGCACTCAGCTCCTCCTAAAGGGGCAGCCCCATCAGGCTGAGAACATTCTCTCCATGGGCTGAGCCTGCCCTCTTCCCACACGCTGTCCGGTACCCACCCCACACCTGGGAGCTTCAGCCTGTCCCAGGGCTTAGGCAGGGCTGGGGTGACTGGGCCACTCTGCCCCAGGCAGGTGCGGGAGGCCACGGGCGTGGACATCAACATGCGTGTGGGCATACACTCGGGGAACGTGCTGTGTGGGGTCATCGGGCTGCGCAAGTGGCAGTATGACGTGTGGTCCCACGACGTGTCCCTGGCCAACCGGATGGAGGCAGCCGGAGTCCCCGGGTGAGGCTGGGCAGGGCAGCGGCAGGGCCAAAGGCCTGGGGCTGGCTGTGGATGGAGGGTTCTGCGGTAGGTTGGGGGGTGGTCAGGTGTGGAGGGAGGGATGAATGCAGAAAAGCTGGCCTGGGGCCCGGGCCTGCCTGCTGTACGTCCCTGGGTGGATGCCAGCCCTCTCTGGGCTCCGAGGCTCTGCCTGACTTGGGTCTCCTGCAGTCGGGTGCACATCACGGAGGCGACACTGAAGCACCTGGACAAGGCGTATGAGGTGGAGGATGGGCACGGGCAGCAGCGGGACCCCTACCTCAAGGAGATGAACATCCGCACCTACCTGGTCATCGACCCCAGGGTACGAGGGCTCGGAGGCCGCAGCTGGGGGGGACCCGGAGGGGCTGGAGGGGCCCTGGGGGGCCTGGCCTGCACCTTGGGGGAGACCCCCATGGAGGGAGAGGTGGGGAAGGGTCCTGCCTGGGCAGGAGTGAGCTCCCTGTTCCCAGGCACGTTCTAGGCACTGAGTAGTCACTCCCTGGGCCTCCATTCTTTTCTATGTGATGGGAAAACAGCACCTGCCTCACCAGAAGGAGCTAATCTGAGCGAGGCCCTTGCGGCGCGCCCGGCACATCACAACATTCTATGAATTATCGTCACTCTTGGTTTATTTTCCATGAGGTGGTTACTAATCTCGCAGATTTCTGAGAGACACACTTTCGAAACAAGCTTTGGATGAGACTCAGGAAAGCAGGGAGTGGCCTGGGAGCCACTGGGCAGGAGCCTCTGAGTGTCCTGGGTGCTGACCGCAGGTCCCCTGCTGGCTCCAGGACCCCATGGTGGGGGAGGCAGTTCCACTGCCCTGGCCAGGTGGGGCCCGCCTCGGCCTGTCTGCTGCCCGCCCCTGGCCTGCTCGAGGGAGTCTGGCATGTCTGGCCACTACTCTGTGAATCATCCTTGAGGCTTGCTCAAGAATATCGGCCCAGCCAGCGAGTGGCTCCTTTCACTCTGGTCCTGAATGTGCCTTGGGGCTGGCCCGACTGCCAGACCCTGGGGGCCCAAGGGCTGGCCTGTGAGCCTCCCTACACATCTGCTGGCCTCACTCTGCCCCCAGCACCCCCAGTGCTGCGCCATCCATACTGAGCCAGCATCTGGGAAAACCCCTCCCGGTACCTGTATCCTGCGCCACCACCCTCCTAGAATAGGGCAGTGATCCTCGTCCTGTATCCCGGCCCTGGCCCCGCCCCTCCAAGCCCCTCCCCTGCTCTCCTGTTCCCCTCACCCCACCTGGTCTCCTCCTGCCCTTCCACTACCAGGCTGGTGGCACCCGCAGGTCCCTGCACCCAAAGCACTCCTCCCTCCGTCCCTAATGCCCTTGCTTGTTTATCCATTTTCCTTTTCTGTTGTCAGCGTGAGTGCCATGCCAGGGGGCTCTTCCTCTCCAGGCTGCAGCCCCCTACCCCATGCTGAGATGGGTGCCCAGCTCGAAGCTGGTGCTCAGATAGCCCTGGAATGAATGAAACAGCGCTCCTCACCTAGGAGTCTCCAAAATCTACCCCCACAGGCTGCCAGGTGGAGCAGAGAAAACTGCAGGCTGCCTGGGCAGACAACCGTGAATCATGTTTCGCATAAGTGTTGCACGCAGTACTCAACTGGGCAGCTGTATTTATCTGGCAGCTTGTATCTGTATTTATCTGGCAAAAGTTTTTGTTTAACTTTATTCATCTACACAGTTGAAGTTCAAAAGGTGTGAAGGGCATGTTGTAGAAAGAGTCCTTGTCCCCAGCCGGCACATCTCAGAGGGGACCTGTGCAGTGAGTTTCTTGTATTCCCTCCACAGGGATTTTCATGGACACAGAGTGAACTGCGAGTCCCCTGACCCTTCATGCTAAGGTGGCAGTGGCGGGCCCCATGGTCGTGCACCCTGCATTTTTCCTACCTTTGGGACATCCCTCCTGTGTGCAGGGAGCTCATCTGTAGCTCCTGTTTTTGACACGGAGGTGGATTTTCTGCACTGGCTTCTGTGGGCTCTGCCTCACCATCGCTGTATGGCCTGACTGGGGCAAGGTGGGCTCCTGTGGACTGGATGTGGCTGCAGGTGCCCCTATGGGGCTTACACCAATGCCACGCCCATTCTGAGTAGGATGTGTTTGCTCAGAACTGAGGAATCTGGGCCGGGCGCGGTGGCTCAAGCCTGTAATCCCAGCACTTTGGGAGGCCGAGACGGGCGGATCACGAGGTCAGGAGATTGGAGACCATCCTGGCTAACCCGGTGAAACCCCGTCTCTACTAAAAAACACACACAAAAACTAGGGGGCGAGGTGGCGGAGCCTGTAGTGCCCTACTGCAAGCGGGAGGCTTGAGACAGGAAGAAATGGCGTGGAACCCCAAGGAGGCGGAGCCTTGCAGTGAGCTGAGAGCCGGCCACTGCACTCCAGCCTGGGCGGCAGAAGCAAGAACTCCGTCTCAAAAAAAAAAAAAAAAAAAAAAAAGAACCTGAGGAATCTGATTTTATTTATTTCTGCTTTTTGTTTGTTTCTCAGGGGGCCGGGGTGTCTGGATTCTCTGCTAAGTGCCAGTGACCTTGAACTTGAACGACTGGGCACTGTGTAGGCAGAGTTGCCCCAATGGACGAGGGGACAGAGAAATGCACCCACCCCCACCAGGTTGCTCACCACAGGGCCAGCGAGCTCTTCCTGCTCCGGGACACTCACCAAGGCCAAATTCCACATGGCTCCCGTGGCTAGGCAGATAGACGTGGCTAAGGACTTAAAAATGTTTCCATCCCAAAAGGAGGCAAGAGGTTTCCAGGAAAGTTGAGCTGTGGCTTAGTGAGTGTTTGTAGTTGTGGAGGCTTGTCCACGGGGTGTTTGCGGGGCCCTAGGAGACAGGACTTCTGGAGGCAGGGGAATGTTTCAGGGGCTAAGGACTCAGTAGACCCGGAGCCGGCTTAAGCTCATCTCTGGTGGCCTTTGGGTCTTTCTCTTCCCTGCCCCTTTTCCAGTCCTGTCTGGCCGCCCCAACCGAGGAAGGCCTCAGGCATGTGTTCTTGTCTCAGGGGGGTCTCAGGTCTGTGGCATGAGGGGGTTGGGCGGGTAGGGCTGGCCATGAATTCAGGACCTGGCTGAGCTACTGAGTGTCCAGCATAAGGCTGGGTCTCGCAGGCAAATGGCAGGTCATGGCCCTGTGCCATCTGCGGTTGGGGGCCACACAAGTGGAACTCTCTGGATCGCTGCCTTGGGGGTTGGCTGGCCTCTGGCTTGGCCATTTCTTGGGGCGGCCAGTGCCCCTCTTCCTCCTGGCTGCTTCCCACAGGAAGGAGCGAACGCGTGCCGGCCACATGTGGGAGGGTGGGCTAGGATGCCTGTGGCTTCCCCAGGCGCCTCCTGGGGAGGGGCTGATGGGTGCTCAGACCCCAGGGACTCTCTGATTCCAAGGAGCCTCAAGGGCAGTGGGGCTTCGGGCTTGGGACCCGAGCCCTGCCTCTCTCCCTGGGGAGGCAGAGCAGGGAGTGGGGTTGGGTACCGTGGTGGGTACCCACTAGCCTCTTCTCCGCCTGGGGCAGGGCCAGGGCGCTGAGCTGCGACCCCATATGGCCTGGCCTCAGTGTGCACCAGGCTTTGGCTGGCCAGTCCTCAAGGGCAGCCACTCTCCAAGGGGACTGCCGGTTGAGCAACTTCTTTGCTATTTTTTTTTTCATGGGCTCAGGGCGGTGTCACACTTCAGGGAGAGCCGGATGGGGGTGGCGGCCCCTTCCTGGGCCGAGAGGGGAGGAGGTGGCACAGGCCTGTGTCCATGTCTGCCCCCAGAGCCAGCAGCCACCCCCGCCCAGCCAACACCTCCCCAGACCCAAGGGGGATGCAGCCCTGAAGATGCGGGCGTCAGTGCGCATGACCCGGTACCTCGAGTCCTGGGGGGCAGCGCGGCCGTTTGCGCATCTCAACCACCGTGAGAGCGTGAGCAGTGGCGAGACCCCCGTCCCCAATGGGCGGAGGCCTAAGGTAGGCACCCCTCCCACCCAGAGAGCCCCAAGCCAGGGGATTGGGGCCCCAAGCCAGGGGCAGGAGAGTGAGTGCTGAAGATCTCCTACCCTCTCAGCCTCACTGTCCCCATCTGTAAAATGGCCACAGCCTCTGCCCTACCTCTTGGGGCTGGAGAGGAAGCAAAGGCATTTGGAGAATACGTCAGGATGGCCAGGAACATCCCTGTCCTCCTTGGTGCCTGGACTATGCTCAGTTGTAGTCAGGATGTCTGTGGCTTGGATGACCCCGACACCTTGTCCTGTGTATCAAGTGCTGGAGGGGCTGCAACTGGCCCAGCAGTGGCCTTCAGAGGGCCCAGTGTTCTGGGGAGTGACTGTATCCTTTCCTCCTTTCCCTTTCAGAGCGTTCCCCAGCGCCACCGCCGGACCCCAGATAGGTGCGTGCCCTGCCATCCTGGCAAGTCCTGCTGCAGCCACCTCCTCCAAGCAGGCTGCCCTGACCAGCCTCTGTCCAGTGGGCAGCTCCGCAAGGCCCAGCCCAGGACCTCTGTGAAATTGGCCAGGTCTTGGGTCAAAGCATTTCTAGGAACCAGAGTTTCCTGGCTCCTGGCCCTTCTACATGGCCTTGATGGAGCACCTGTTGTGTGGTGCCCTGGCGGGGTCAGTGGAGTCGGTGGAAGGGAAGGAGATGCCTGTGGGTGTTCTGGTCTCCATGCCAACCCCGGGGGTGTAGCTGAAGACGCCTTGGACTGGGGCTTGGGTCTGCCCTCTGCGTCTGGCTGGGCTGCTGGCCAGTTGGGCCATGCTGGACGATGCTGGGTCCTCACTTGCCCTCTCTGGGCCTCAGTGGGACCCACCCATTCCTTCACCATCCCACACGAGGTTCTGGGACCGCACTGGTGGCCACGCCCACGCCCTCCTCTGGGAGAGTTGGAGGTGGTCCCTGTGCCCATCCTGTTGTTGGTATCTGATTCCAGGAGCATGTCCCCCAAGGGGCGGTCGGAAGATGATTCGTACGATGACGAGATGCTGTCAGCCATCGAGGGGCTCAGCTCCACGAGGTGAGGCCTGAGACCTCTGTCCACCCCATCTCCTCTCCCCCTTGGATAAGGGTCCCCCATGCGGGCAGGCCCACCTCATGCCCCATACCTGGTGGCCCAGTCTTGTTCCTTCCCCCTGCCTGCTGCCACCTCCCGAGGGAATGGACCCCTTCCCAGCTCCCATCTCACCACAGCTGCCCCCGCCTACAGGCCCTGCTGCTCCAAGTCTGACGACTTCTACACCTTCGGGTCCATCTTCCTGGAGAAGGGCTTTGAGCGCGAGGTGAGGACCCCCAGCAGCCTCCCCCACAGAGGGACAGGGTCTCCAGGCCTGGGGTGGGGTGGGAGGCGCAGGTCATGGGGCAGCCTGCATTCCCAAGACCGGCTAGGGGAGGGGCACTGAGAATCCACAGCTGCTCCCGGGCGGGGGTGGGGGCGGGGCCCGTGCAGCACCAGCCTGGCCTCTCTCCTGTCAGCCTCATTCTATGACCCAAATGCGCCATCAGAGATTTGCCTCCATGGGTCTTCAAGACTTTTGCTCCGTCCAGTGCAAAGCCTTAGCAGATCCTGGCATGGATGCCTCAGGCTGACGGCATTGGCCTTGCAATGAGACGAGAACCCAAAACTCAGTTAACTATCAGTGTCCTGTCTTGCTGCTACGAGCTTTTTGTACTGATAACGACCATTTCTTTACTGAGTGCCTTCTGAGTTCTGGCAGCATCCTCGGCACCCACATTATAGAATTTAACCATCACACGGCCAGCCCAGGGGTGCTGCTATACCACTTCACAGAGCCTGTCCCCAGCTTCAGGTGTGGCCTGTGAGAGAGGACAGTCCCAGCCCTTGGTGCTCCAGGGGTACCCCTCTCCCTCCTCATCCTGAGGAAGTGGCACCCAGAGTCCAAGTTTGGGGGTACTTCCTCTTGTGGGGCTCCCTGAGTTGGGGGCTTCCTAGGTGAGGTCACGACAAAACCTGCCTGGCAGGTCTTGCAGGCCAAGTGACCTGCAGGGTGTGGCTGGTGTGGCCAGGGCCGCCGAGCCTGCTTTCCTTCCCTGCAGCAGGAACCCTTCTGGGGCTGTGATCCCACAATGGCGCCTGGGTGGGGGTGGGATGGTCTCCCTACCTGCCAGCTTCTTGGTTTGAGGTGAGGACAGCCCCAGAAGCTCAGACTTGGCTCCTATCCATGAACTTGGGGCCATGAGCTCTGCAGGGCCCTTGGAAAGAGAGAGACGGGTGGCGTAGGGGAGAGGAAGGCATTGTCTTCAAATAGGAAAAAGTGGAGAATGGAAACAAACGAAACTTACCAAGTGTAACATCACCTGGAACTCCAGGAGGGTAGGAGGGTTTTAATTTATTTATTTTAAAAATAGAGATAGGGTCTCACTATGTTGACCAGGCTGGTCTCAAACTTCTGGGCTCAAGTGATCCTTCTTCCTTGGCTCCCAAAGTGCTGGGATTACAAGTGTGAGCCACTGTCCCAGCAAGGAGGTGTTTTTTTTAAAGCTGATTCACTGGAGGCGGGGTGGGCAAGTGGCACTGCAGGTGGCCACCCCTCACAGTCCCTGTTGCCCCCAGTACCGCCTGGCACCCATCCCCCGGGCCCGCCACGACTTTGCCTGTGCCGGCCTGATTTTCGTCTGCATCCTGTTCGTCCACGTCCTGCTCATGCCCAGGTCAGTTGTAGGGAGGGGTGTGGGGGTCCGGCCTGCTGGGATCCAGGCTGGAAGGTGACTGTAGCAGGACCCACCAGAGAACCTGCAAGGAGCTGCATGATTTGGGCTGGAAGGGGTCAGCTGCTGGGGTCCCAGCAACTGGACCAGGGGTTGTGGCTGCACACCTTGAGTTATCAACACTTCTTTTTAATAGAATGTGTGTTTTCTGCCACAGGCCTCCCTACTCCCTAACATCTCTCTCCTCAGTCACCTGTCATATGTGTGGCCTGCAGGCATTTTGGTTGGCAGCCCTTGCCTTAGGTGTTTGAAGTGCTAGGAGGATAGACTCTGAAAACTGTAGGCACCATCCTTTCTCTCTTATATACAGTGAAATTGAGGCACAGAGAGTTAATGATTTATCCGAAAGTCACTGAGATTCATGCTTCTGGCTCTAGGGCCCTGCTGGTGGGGTATACGGATGGGGGTGAAATCAGAGGGAAGGGGTATCTATGGTCAGCTACTTGGTGCTTTCTAGAAGAGCAGTTAGGCCGAAGCATCGACCAGGATTGTGTTTGGCTTAATAAAGACATAATAGGGAGGCTGGACACGGTGACTCACGCCTGTAATCCCAGCACTTTGGGAGGCCGAGGGGCGAATCACTTGAGGTCAGGGATTTGAGACCAACCTGGCCAACATGGTGAAACCCCGTCTCTGCCAAAAATACAAAAATTAGCCGGGCGTGGTGGCGGGCGCCTCTAATCCCAGCTACTCAGGAGGCTGAGGCAGGAGAATGGAATGAACCTGGGAGGTGGAGCTTGCAGTGAGCCGCGATCACGCCACTGCACTCCAGCCTGGGTGACAGATTGAGACTCCATCTCAAAAAAAAAAAAAAAAAAAAAAAAAAAAAAATAATCATAATATGTGACGCTTTTACTTTTTTTTTTTTTTTTTTTCTGAGTCTAAAGACAGCAGATATTGTTCATTTCTTACACACTTGGACCAAAGAGTGCCACGGTCTTGACCTCAATCTTCATGGTCTAGCCGGGCCCTGTGTGTTGCCCATGGGGCAGCTGGACCAGTTTTCACAGGTCCCCTTTGCTGTGGGCAGAATACCAGGTGGGGTGGGGACAGGTGGCTGTGAGCCAGAGGATTGGTGGGGGTAGTGGTCCTGGGCAGAAGGCCCGAGGCAGAACTGAAGTTCTTCCCTCCTCTCCAGGACGGCGGCACTGGGTGTGTCCTTCGGGCTGGTGGCCTGTGTACTGGGGCTGGTACTGGGCCTGTGCTTTGCCACCAAGTTCTCGGTAAGTGGGGAGCTCTGGCCCCCTGGATCCTCTCTCCCTGCCTTGGGACGCCTGCCCAGGAGCCCTCCCTGGTGAGCTTGGCCGGGCTGAGCCCTTGCTCTGGTCAAGGTTGGGTGCCCATCTCTCCTGCCTCAGGGACAATTCCCTGAGTGCCCTGGAGGTTTCTCCTGAAGGACACCTCCCCAGGCTGCCTGGGACCAGCCCTCCTTGCCCAGGCTGTTGGCTTTGGGTGACTTGACCCTGTTACCCCACAGAGGTGGTGCCCAGCCCGGGGGACACTCTGCACTATCTCTGAGAGGGTGGAGACGCAGCCCCTGCTGAGGCTGACCCTGGCCATCCTGACCATCGGCAGCCTGCTCACTGTGGCTATCATCAACCTGGTGGGTCCTGGGGTGGGGAGGCAGGCCTCCTGGGTAGAGGGAGACCTCCAGATTTGGGATGCCTACAATGTGGCCTTAAAAGCTGCCTCTGGTTGACCTCTCCCCCAAGCTCAGCAGGTGGCCGTGGGGGGGGGGGTTCCTCTTTGCAGACTCAGGGCTCCTCACCTTTGGGTTTTCAAATGAGGACTTTGGGGGCCCAGAGAGCTTCTGTGGCCAGCCCCAGGAGGATGGGATGCTTTGAGCCACCACATCCTGACACCCCATTCATTCTTCACAGCCCTTCTGAGACTCAGTTTCTCCTCTCAGGGATGAACCCTTGCTCCTCTGCTGGTGCTCAGAGGCTCAGTGCTGCAGAAAGCAGCCTACGGGACACTTTTCTACCCTCCTCTCAGACCCCGCATCCCAGGCTAGGGCCTCTCCCTCACCTCTCTGCCCGGGACCCTGGGTTTTTGGAATGTGTTACTGTGACCACCTCCCTCAGTCACCTGGAGAGAAGGTTGAAAATGTTGGTCCCGGCCGCACCCCCTGGCTGCTGCTGCTCTGGGGGTGACTGTGCCCTCATTTCCTAGCCCCTCTGCCCTGTGAACCTGATGGCTGCTGTGGGGTGTCGGCACGGTGGCTTGAGCCATGCTCAGAGCTGATCCCAACGTGAAACCTCACGCTGCTGTGACACTCATGGTTGCCTGGGGCCCACCTTATATGGCCTGGGCAGGTTCCAGTGTTCCTGTCCCTGGACTAACTCTGATGGGGACCCGTCTCCTCTGCAGCCCCTGATGCCTTTCCCAGTCCTAGAGCTGCCTGTTGGCAATGAGACAGGCCTACCAGCCGTGAGCAGCAAGACCAGAGCCCTGTGCGAGCCCCTCCCGGTGAGTGCATTGGGTCCGGCTCCGTGGTCTCACTCAGAGTGGGGCTGCTGCCGCCAGGGGTGCAGTTTGGACCCTCAATGCATGGGTGCTGACCCTTGAGAGCACAGCACGTGGAGGCTGAGACCAGCCTCTCCTGCAGAGCTGGGAAAGCAGGGTCCCATGGGCCCAGCTGGACTCTGGCCCAAGGGAGTGAGGGCCTTGGCAGGCTTGGTCTAGGCTGTGTGGGCAGGCAGGGAGTGAGGGGAGCATCTGGCCTTGTGGGGATCTCCGGGTCAGGGTACCTCCTCTCTGACAGGCCTGCCGCTGTTTTATACACGAGTATTCGCAGCTCAAGGAGGGGTTTCATTAGGTGGTGGTGCCAGGGCAGGCTCAGGCAGGCTGACGGCAGAGGTCAAGGTCTCTGCCTGGAGGCCCTTGCAGACAGCAGACTCTGCAGCCTCAGAGGGTGGCAGTGCTCTAAAAGGCAGAAAGGTTCTGGGACAGGGGATGGTGTGGGGAAAAAGCCGAGGCGTGTGTTGGGAGCAGTGGGGTTTTGGGTGGGTTGTCTCCTGGGGAGGGAGTGGGAAGAACCGGGAGATTGAGCCAGGGGCAGGCTTGATCCAGATTGGAAGGTGCAAGAATGCTGGGGTGGAGCGTGGTCTTTATTCTGGGGGCTGGGGAGCCACAGCACAATCTTGAGCAGGGCAGAGGTCCTTTGGAAGGGTAAGCTCACAAAAACTCAGGGAGGCAGCTTGGATGCATGCATGCTCCGGCCTTGACCTTGACCGTGGTCTGTCATATCCACAGCATCTGCATACTATGTTTTCTCCCCTCTAAATGAGCGCACTTCATAAGAAATAAAACTACAGTAAAAACAACAAAACAATGGACACTCTTAGGTCTCACCGTTTTTTGTTGAGAAGGGAGATGGTAAGGCAAGAGGGTGATGCTGAGGTGCTGGGGAGTGGGGCTCTGGGGTATGTGCTGGGCCTGAGGCAACAGTAGGTGGTGGGGTGGCTCTGTCCTGAGTGACACCCCACCCCTCAGTACTATACCTGCAGCTGTGTCCTGGGCTTCATCGCCTGCTCCGTCTTCCTGAGGATGAGCCTGGAGCCAAAGGTTGTGCTGCTGACAGTGGCCCTGGTGGCCTACCTGGTGCTCTTCAACCTCTCCCCGTGCTGGCAGTGGGACTGCTGCGGCCAAGGCCTGGGCAACCTTACTGAGCCCAATGGTACCACCAGGTGGGGCCCCACCCGTCCCCGTCCCCATGGTGGTCTGTTCACCTGGTGCCTGCTTGCACCAAGGGGCTTCTGTGTTCATAGGGAGTGGGTACCTTGCAGGGTGGGGCTGGCAGATGGCCTGGCTTTCGTCTCACAGTGGGGACCGACGCTTGCCCAGGTCCCAGGTCTCCAGCGCTCAGAGCCGAGGAATTTGATTCACTGGCAGGTTCTTTAGGAGTCTCTGGTCTGACAGAGGCCACCGGGTCATCCTGTTGCCAGGCCAGTCTAGTAGTGGGGAGGGAAGAAGGCTGCAGCTCTAGCTCTGTGCCTCTCAGGGCCATGTCCTGGGTCTCAAGTTCTGGAAGGAGCAGTTGCTTCCATCTCTTCCTGGACAGGTGGCAATAGCTGTGGCGCTAGCAGGGCTGAGGTGTGTGGTTCTAGGGGTTCTGGGTCCCAAGTGGATTAAGGAGTGGACCTGGTCCCCCTAAACAAAAAAGGTAGAAGCCTGGGACCCAGAACACAATCTGCTCCTGTGGGTCTGCCCCGCACCTGCAAAATCCTTATGCCACCCATCCACCCCACCCCGCCTGCCACTGACCCTGGCTCACCAGGAGCTCTGGGCTCCCTTCAGGCCCTCATCACGGCTGATTCTGGTCATTCAGGGGTGAGATCAGAGGTCTTTCCCACGAGGGCTCCCCCACCTCCCTGCCCACCTCGCCCCTCTTCCCTTTATAAATACCCCAGAGTTGTCTAGTTTTCCACCCACCCCCTTAGAATCCATTTCCCCCATTCCCCTGGGTATGCGTGGCACCTGGACAGCATGACTCAGTGTGTTGGGGTCGTGAGTGCTGGGAGTGACTTGGGCCTCCCTTCACATCCAGCGGCACCCCTAGCTGTTCCTGGAGGGACCTGAAGACCATGACCAATTTCTACCTGGTCCTGTTCTACGTCACCCTGCTCATGCTCTCCAGACAGGTATGGAGGCTGGCCCCGCCACCCGAGCTCTGCCTGCTTTTCTTCACCTCCATCTGGAGATGGGGCGGGGTGGGCTCGTGTGGAGCAGCAGCAAAGACCAGAGTCCTGCCAGGAAAGCACGGGTCCCCTGGCCAGAGGCTCCAAGGACACCAGGGGCAGACAGACCCGGCTAGGAGATGCACAGCAGCATGGCCCCTGCTCGCCTGCGGATGGGGTGCTTATGTTCACGCCGTTTGCAGATTGACTATTACTGCCGCCTGGACTGTCTATGGAAGAAGAAGTTCAAGAAGGAACACGAGGAGTTTGAGACCATGGAGAACGTGAACCGCCTTCTTCTGGAGAACGTCCTGCCAGCCCATGTGGCTGCCCACTTTATCGGTGACAAGTTAAACGAGGTGTGCTGAGAAGGGGCTGGGGCGGAGGCAGGGAGGCGGAGGGTCCAGGCGCAGTCCATAGGGTGAAAGTGTGGAGCTGGAGTGCACACCGAGCTTGGCTTCCTCAGGTCTTGGCCTCACCGGGATGCCCAGGCAACAATGTATGGGATCAGCTGTGAGAGAACAGGTCTGGGGTCAAGGACCTGGGCTCAAGTGTGGTTGTGGACAAGGCACCTTGCTTTCCCGGGCCTTGGTCTTCACCTCTGTAAAATGGGCTGACAGCACTTCCCTACAGGCTTGTGGCGACGATGAAATATGTGTTCAGCGGTTTGTGATCTGGACATTCTGTGTTGATGAAAATGTCTGTACTTCCACCAGTTCTGTGTAGCAAGTTTTCTAGATAGGAAGCAGAGGCCCAGTGAGAACGAAGACCTCCCAACTGTTACCCTCCACTACTGCAGAGTTTCTTACCCCATGTGTACATGGAAACACCCATGGTGCTTCTGTGGGCAAAAAACCAACCTGAGCCTGACCCTCCCTGGCCACCTGATTCTTTATCACCTGGTAACAGCTGCCAGATGAACCTCATGCAGCCCACCCTCCTCCCAACCCCCTGAAAGCTGGGCTGGGCAGTTCAGTGCCATCTGCTCCTGAGGCCTTGCCACTCTTCCCATCCCCTCAAGAGGTGAAGTGGTGTTAAGGTCTGGTTTCTTTCCATCCAGGACTGGTACCATCAGTCCTATGACTGCGTCTGTGTCATGTTTGCCTCCGTGCCGGACTTCAAAGTGTTTTACACAGAGTGCGATGTCAACAAAGAAGGGCTGGAGTGCCTGCGCCTGCTCAATGAGATCATTGCCGACTTCGACGAGGTACGGCCTCTAGCCCAGCCCTGTGCAGCAGTCCCAACCCATGCTGGAGAGGGAAGGGCGGCGGCACCTGCCATCCTAAAACCCAATTTAAAAATGTGACACAGGGCTGGGCAAGGTGGTCTATAATCCCAGCACTTTGGGAGGCTGAGGTGGGTGGAACACTTGAGGCCAGGACTTCGAGACCAGCCTGGCCAACATGGCGAAACCCTATCTCTACTGAAAATACAAAAAATTAGCTGGGCTTGGTAGTGCACGTGCCTATCATCCCATCTACTTGGGAAGCTGAGGCAGGAAAATCGCTTGAACCTGGGAGGCGGAGGTTGCAGTGAGCTGGGATCACGCCACTACACTCCAGCCTGGGTGATAGTTCACAACTCTGTCTTCAGAAAAAAAAAAAAAAAAAAAGCAACATGGCCCTCCTGGGGGGGAATATACATTACACAGAATATGAAAGTACACATTTCTTTTTCATTCTGTTTTATGCAGCAAATATTTCGTTGGCATCTTCTCTGTGACGGGCAGCTTGCTAAGATTAGACTCAGGCCCTTTAGAACAGCTTCATTTCCAACTAAGCCCATGCTACCAACCAAGCCGATTCAGAGGAAATCAGTTTGGGTTGAATTATTTGCTGGAGACAAAGAATCTACATTCCTGTGTAGATAATGCTGTGTTTGCTCTGTGCAGACATAGATGGAAGGGAAGAGGGAGACAGTGTGGGGACGGAGACGACAGGAAGAGCAGGAGCCGCCAAGGGCCATGTCCTCACCATGCTTAGTCATGCACTCAGCTGGCAGGGCAGCCTGAGACGTGTGTACGAGAGGCGGCGATGGGTGGAGGGAACCCCACACCCTTCCTGAGGAGCGGGGGCAGCCTGGCTGTGGCTGTGGAGTGGCAGCTGCTTCACTGCTTCCTTCTTGCCTGCAGCTCCTGCTGAAACCCAAGTTCAGCAGCGTGGAGAAGATCAAGACCATCGGCAGCACATACATGGCAGCTGCAGGGCTCAGTGTCGCCTCAGGGCACGAGAACCAGGTACTCAAGCCCAAGAGGGGAAATTCAGCCGGCTGCCCTCACTTAAAGGTGACCTGTCACCTTACCTAAAGGGTGTGTCCATATCCTATCCTGGGGGAGGGGGCGGGGCCCAGGTGCTTGTAGGGCTCTGCCAGGATTTTAGTGGTGGAGATCCTCAACAAGAGTGGCGCGCCAGGCCCATTATGTCTGGGGGCTCTGGAGACGCAACGATCTGACCCACAGCCTGTCCCACAGGAGCTGGAGCGGCAGCACGCCCACATTGGCGTCATGGTGGAGTTCAGCATCGCCCTGATGAGCAAGCTGGACGGCATCAACAGGCACTCCTTCAACTCCTTCCGCCTCCGCGTCGGTGAGCCCGGGCGGTAGAGGGGTGGGGAGCCCCTGCCTCTAGGCCAGCCCACCCAGTCTGTGCAGCACAGCTGCACCTCGCCATCTATTATGAAAGGTTTGAGAATCCTTCTGATCTGACAAGCTCAGCAGTTGGACAATTATTCTGACGTTTTGCATAAGCATATAGTTAGCATACAGTTACCATTGAGAGTTTTAATAATATGTAACTACAGAAAACGGAGAACCAAAATTATTGACTGTAAACAGGTAACCTTAAAATATAGAGAAGGAAGCAAAGTTACTTAACCTAAATAGTTGCGGGCCTGCACTCAAAGCCAGGCCTTTGTTAAAAGGGAGAGTAGCAGATACAAGTGTTAACATCAAACCCAGACTTCTGGCTTCTGAATCTGAAAAAGAGCTGGCCGGGGAATGCCCTCCTCACATCCCAAGCCTGACTGCATCACGGTGACTCTGAGAAACAAGCCAGCCTTCACTCTAGTTGTTTTGTCCCTGCATCCTGTGCTGGCGTATGGACTCTCTGGCCTCCCCTAAGGACAGAAGCCTGAGGCTTTGCCTGCATGCTTGGCTAACTGTAAACATCATCTTCAGGCATAAACCATGGGCCTGTGATTGCTGGAGTGATTGGGGCCCGAAAACCTCAGTATGACATCTGGGGAAACACAGTCAACGTGGCCAGCCGAATGGAGAGCACCGGAGAACTTGGGAAAATCCAGGTAAAGACTCATCGGGGAAGCAAGTAACTGAGGGGAAAAGATCTTCCCCAGAAGTGAGGGGACTTGGACTTAAGAGCTGCTGCCTCAACCAGCAGCCATGGTTCTAGGCTTCTAGCTATCACACTCTCTGGGGAAGGCGGACTGGCGTGCCTGGGCAGTCTCTATCTGTCCCTACCACGACAAGTGTTCTTCCCGCCTCTGAAGACACACGTCTCCTTCCTTTTCAGGTTACCGAGGAGACCTGCACCATCCTCCAGGGCCTCGGATACTCTTGTGAATGCCGTGGCCTGATCAATGTCAAAGGCAAAGGCGAGCTGAGAACTTACTTTGTCTGTACGGACACTGCCAAGTTTCAGGGGCTGGGGCTGAACTGAGGGCTCCTGCTGGGTTCTGAAAAGGCTGGGAAGCCAATCTCCTTCCCTGAAGTAAGCCCGGGAGAAGACTCCAGCCCACGCCAATCCCAGAGGCATGCAGATGGTGTGGCCACCTCCCGGCAGATGGCTGTGCATGTTGGCTTCTTTGGACCTGCACTGAAGGATTTCTCAGACACACGCACCAGATTCTGGCTTGAAGCAGCCACTGAGCCATAATGCGCAGGGGAGGCCAGAACCTCTGTGCCTGGTCTGTAAGAGTTTCCAGGCAAGCTGGAGAATGTTCACTGGTTCAGGGCTGACTTTGAGATCTTTGTTCCCTGAAGTGCTATGGAGGCGACTTTAGCACATGATGAAAACAGACACCCACCTCAGTGGCCTGTGGGCATGCAAAAGTGAGGTCTGTTTTTCTAGACACCAAGGGGGAGTAAGCTGAGCTGTCTGGCACGGATTAGAGACTCCCTCTCCCTGGTGGGCCCAGCAATGAAAGCGTTTCTCACAGCCGCATTCTGGTAAATGAAGCTGAAAGGGGTGTAAACGGTTTCAAACAGTAGAGAAAACACCATAATTAGCACTGTTGCTTTTGCCTTGTCTGGTATGTTTGTTTTAAATGAATACATTAATGGGGTTTTATCCTTTTGAATGACTCTTAGCTAGTAGACAAAATCTCTTCCTCCCAGTGTATGCTCTGCCTTTTTAACCACTGACACGTAGGGAGGACTACTGTCCAGTGTCAGCTTATGGGGTCAGCTGGCTGTGGGGGTAGAGTCCTGAGGAATGAGGAAAGTGGTCACAGCAAGAAGGCAGGGAGCAGCGGAGCCTTGCCTTTGAATGAGGCAGCTTGTGAGGCAAGCATTCTGGAGAGAGGTGCCTAGAAAGTAAGGTGCAGCCTTTCAGCTCTTCCTTGATCACTCACGCATCTTTGCGTTCTCCCCTGCCGTCCTTCAACTGTATCTTACTTTTCTTACTGGAAAGGAATGGAATCTGTTTACAGATAAGTTGGACAACCTGTGAGTGCATCTCTCCTTTAGTCTTCACAGCTAACTTTGGAGAGCTTCAAAACTACAAGGATCTACTTGGCATGGGTGTGTGCACAGGCTCCTGGATCTGGGAAGCCTGCCCCCTCACAAATGCTGAGCCGTTCTTGCTCTGAAACTGCACGAGTCAAGGCAAATGCAAAAAGCCAGGTTTTGGGGATGTGTCTTTACCTGTGCTTCAACTTTCCAAGGAATTGAAAGTCAACCTAACTGTAACAGGGTGAGAAATAACAAAACTGCCCGTGCCTTTTTCTGAAGGGACTTCATAACCAAAAGACTTAACCAGTGGCCTCATCACCAGAGCATCGCCAGGATTTCTAATGTACTCAGTTTCCCTACATAGCAGGGATTCTTAGCTAGATGTCACCATGAACCCCGTGAAGTTCTACAGAAAGTCTTGCATACAGGAGCCTTTACAAGATTATACAGGGTTGCAGACTGGCTGACTGACTGGACTTGTTGGGGTCCTGGGATGAGTTGTCCCCTGACTGCAAATTAGAGTACAGCTAAGTGTGGGGGTCGCGGTAGACGGAACGAAAATTGAACCTGCCTGCCTGTGCTGTGTCATGTGTGGCTTTATCAGCCCGAGGAAGGGCAGGCGTATTCTAATTTGCACAAAGATGCTGGGTGGACTAGTGACAGCTCTGATGTGCTGCACATAACTGGAATCAGCGTGAATAGAAGAACTTGCTGTATAAAGGAATTTCATGGCAACAATGCTGGTAAGGGCAATTAGCTCGCTTAAGTTGCCTTTTTTACACACCAACTTTTTACATGAAGGGTTGGTTTCACATGAATACTATACTGAAATCTGTGCTCTCAAGATCTAGCAGTGATCAGGGCTGCCCAGCGGGGGCTCTCCTGGGAAATCAGTAAGGTTTCTGTTGCTAATATAACATGGAAACACATCAGTGCACTGGGCCTCTCTGAGGTCAGCTTATTTGTACTCTTGCAATATTTAAGTTGGTTTTTTCTTCAGTAACAGAAACCCCAGTTGGGAGTTGAACAAATAACTGATTACCATTCATGCATTTTTATTTCCTATTAAAGCACTGTGCTGTGCTCAGATAATAATAGTTTGTAAGTTTTTAGTTTTCAGTGTTCAGGTTATAGAATATAACTGACCATAAAATTACCTGCAGGTATTTTCTTTTTATGAACCTGTTTTTAAATTACCAAATTATTTCTTTACTGGTTTCTGTTTTATGACAGAAACAAGTATCTAACAGTGACCTTCTCTATGGGTCAAGGACTTCCTTACAATTTCTCCTAACTGGTGAAAATAATACCTGAAGTTTTCTGCCTTATTGAGGAAATTTCCTAACAGAAGAGAAGATCATTAACCACTGCATACTCTGTGTATATAATAGGTCAATATAAAGAAACATGATTTGAGGTGGTGCATGCAAATAACTAGGGTTTATTCTATATAATGAGTATTTATAGATCTGTAACATTTGTTTCAAAATGCTGTTTCATTTTATAAATACCAGTGTTTAGCTGCTTTTATACATTAAATTAGCAATTTAAAAAACTCAAATATCCGAAGGTATTTTAAATTTAAGTATTTTCTTGGTCCTCAGGAACTCACTAGAGATTAAAAGTAGTCTCTAAAACAACTTGAAAATTTGACTCTTTTAGCATAAGATTTTGAGTCTTTTGGGGGAATTAATTTTCCTTTACCCTACTTGTTATTCCTAAATACTAATTTTCAGTCAGGAAAATGGAAATCAAATGGCTTCCTGCCTGGGTGATTTATAGAAGGATTGTATAAAGGCCTTAAAACTTAATTTGTTCACTGAACAAGGCTATCTCCATCCTGATTTTTTTCTCTTGTGTATAACAGGTTCTATACAGATTCAGAAAAATCACCATTTATCTCAGCTTGCTGATAAAAGGGGGCCATGCATCTTGTGGTCTCCTACTTAAGAGTTCAACTGCTTGGGTACTTGACCTTTGTATTTCAGATAAACAGTAAATAGAAATGTCACCTTTTGGTAATCTGGTAACTCCCTGATGTATTCAAGGATGACTTAGTTTATCTTATTTGGCTTATTACTTTGCTACAGTACTAGTAACTCTTTAAAAAATGGAAAAAAACAAAAAACACCAGCCATGTGACACTGCTATAAAACTCCCAGTGTGCTTTTGTCGGGGGTGGGTGGGAGAT
Organism: Rhinopithecus bieti; assembly: GCF_001698545.2. Classification (NCBI taxonomy): domain Eukaryota; kingdom Metazoa; phylum Chordata; class Mammalia; order Primates; family Cercopithecidae; genus Rhinopithecus; species Rhinopithecus bieti. Next base: position 195,821 of record NW_016826348.1, read on the forward strand.
GCCTAATTACCCATACAAGGGCATCATTCCCATTGGGTATGCAGGGGCAGAACCACACTAGTAAATTCTAAAATTATTTCAAGTATGTTCGTATAATGGAAAATCTCACTGGATGGGGCCATTTTAAGAACGTTTCTTAGTGATGGTCCTGTCTGTGGGACGTAAGGAAGAAGCACAGGTAGGCACTATTTTGAAAGAATGTTGTGCAGGTATGGCAACAGCCCCAAGCACGTTCCTTCCTCACAAGGGCTCCTTTCTGTATACATCACCAAGATGAGTCCCAGGTCCAGCTTTATTACCTAATACAAGTCCAACCTCTGGAACATTCAAATTCACTGTTCCAAAGTTTAATTAAAAACACAATTTACAAATATTTAATATCTTCTGAAAAGCATTTCTAAGTTAAGAATGAAAAAATATGTACATAACATATAATCAAATACCAGGCAGCCTCAACTTCCACCAGGTCCACACTCAGCAATATCCGTCTTTTTAGGTTCTTCAGTATCTGAAAGAAAAAGACATCACTTAATTCAACATTGTTTTACCTTTTAATTAAAAAGGCGACATGAAGGTCAAGCTGCCATCCAGAAGTGTAACTGCTGAGAGCCATTCTTTACCACATCCAAGGTTGAACACTAGGCGCATTATCAGGCTATTATTGTGGCTCTTCTGCACACAGGAAATCTTTATTAATTCTTTAGACAAGATAAAAGGAAAACTAAGAATAGTTTTATGCATGAAAAACAGACAAAACCTTTCAAGTGTTATTTGAAGGGAGACGACTAATGTTCCTTTTACAGTTGGCCCTTCTTAGCCATGGGTTCCACGTCTGCAGATTCAACCAACTGCCAATCAAAAATACTTGGGGAAAAAATCCAATTAAAAAATACAATGAAAAAAATACAGTATATTAACTACATTCTATGAAGTATATAAGTAATCTAGAGATGATTTAAAGTATACTGGAGGTTGTGCACAGCGTATATGCAAATATATTTTATGTTAGGGACTTGAGCATCTATAGAGTTTGGTATCCTTGTGGGGTAGATACCAAATCCGGGGTCCTGGAACCAATCTCGGGCAGACACTGAGGGATGACTGTAGTCACTATAGCTTTCCACTTTCCCAGAGAAAATAGGGCACGTACCTTCTGTCAAATCCACAAAGTTGTTTTCCACGAGGGGGGAAGGAATGGAAATCCCCATTGCTTTTCGAACTCCATACGTGCTTACAATATCACCTGGAGTTACTTGCTGTGCAAGTTCTTTAAGATTATTGGTCACTTGTTCAGCTACCAAGAAAAACAAAGATAGTTCCAGATACTGAAACATGGTTCCTTTAGACAGAGGCATCCCAAAGAACAGTAAATGTACAAATGCAAAAAACCAAAACAAAACAAAAACAACACACAACTGTCCCTGGGATTCACATCAGCATTACTCTATAGTGCCATTACCACTGTACTCAGAAGTTTTTTCTTTGAAGCATCCCGTGACTCTCCTCTTATGGGAGGCAAAACATACCAAGATGCATTTCTCTGTATGAGGGACCCAAGAGACAGATCATGTTGGGAGGGGGTCTGGTGCTCAAACGTTCATTCTGGGCTTCCTGGAGTTCCCTGAGCAATCTGGTAGTCTCATCAAGTTTCTTCTGGAATATTTCAGCTTCTGTGTGGTAAGAAAAAGAACACACGGAAGAAAACAGACACACTTGTGTTTGATCTTGTGTAATAAACTGACTCCTAGGCTCTAGGGCTTTGCTAATTATTGGTTAGCCTTCTCCCTTCAAAAGAGTAATCCCCTTGAAATGAAATCAACACACCATACCCATTCATTTAACTTGGTAAGCCAAGATCTTCCTGTGGTGAATGGCTATATTAATCTGTACTTATGAGACATGAAATCTTGACTGCCTACATCATGCAGTTTTTCAATCAAACCCTCTGGAGACACTCACCTTCAGAGTCAAAAACTTCAACTGGAACGCCAAAATTTGTTACAGCTTTCAGCGCTATGAGCCTGTCTTGAGTACTGGAGTCCAAACGCCCTGGTGGCTCTACTTCTATAATCTGCTTCAAAAGGAAAAACAGGCAATTACTGGAGTTTGCTAAGCCACAGCAGTGCTAACTAGAAATTACTAAGATGGTGTGTATTTACAGGCAAAGTTACTCTACCTATTTACTATGGAGTCCTAATTTTGATGCTTACAGAAAATGAATTTCCAGAACACCCTTTTAAAATGCTATTCCCAAATCTTGGCAAAAACAGGTATTCAATAAATCCACACTTCTGTGAAATGTAATGGTGTATCCCATACAATTTATATCATTTGTTTAGTATGGCAACTATTCTAAAGATGAAGTAATGAGAGCCTTATTGTTGCTTAAACTGTGAAGAGCTTTTGGTGATGACAATGCCTTGTGTTTTCGAGATTCAAAGACTATTTCAGTCCGTCTAGTCCATATACCTGCATTCCTACTGACACACTTCCTGGGTCTTCTCCAGGCCCCCAAACTAGGCTGTCAGTATTGCATGAGAGAAACAAAATCTTAAAAAGGATGGAGCTGGCCCAGCGCAGTGGCTCACGCCTGTAATCCTATAATCCTAGCACTTTGGGAGGCCGAGTTGGGCGGATCACCTGCGGTTAGGAGTTCAAAACCAGCCTGGCCAACATAGTGAAACCCTGTCTCTACTAAAAAAAAAAAAAAAAATTTAGCTGGGTGTGGTGGTAGGCACCTGTAATCACAGCTACTCAGGAGGCTGAAGCAACAGAACTGCTTAAACCCAGGAGGCAGAGGTTGCAGTGAGCCAAGATCGCACCACTACACTCCAGCCTGGGCAATAGCACGGGACTCCGTCTCAAAGAAAAAAGAAAAAAAAAAGGTAGAGTTTTTATTTTCAGAATCGTTAAGACTCAGAGTTTCCATAACCTCAACATTGCTTTTTAGGAATAGATCAACCCAGATATTAAGCAATCAAAAGCGAATGGTTCCATTTATACTATGGTGTGGCTCTCCAACTCTAACAATCCACCTGATTTCTCTGCCTACATATGGGCTAAAAACTTGTGGTGGAGAAACTGTATAATAGTGCAACTTGGCACTGATACACATTTATGGTTTGCCATTTCAGCTAGGCCCTCACAACTCTACTCACTAACCCTTTTACTTCTTACCCAATAGGCCTTCCCATTCTCAAGACTTCTCTTACTCCCCTTATTTTCCATTTAAATATTTCTCGTAAAGTGTAAAATAAAATCACCTCCATTTCTTTTGCTGTGTCAAGTGTCCTAGTATGGCCTTCATCTTCAGGCAATGACTGTAAGGATAAAGAAAAACAGCTTTTTAGGAAAACACATGAAGGCAAATATCAAGGAAAAGAGAAAACTGTCAGGAGTTTCTTGGCAAGAGAAAATGAATACAAATATGGACTACTACAATATAATTTTTCAGACCAAAATGACTAAATACAATTATTAGCATTTTGAGAGGATTCTGTGAGCTGAGGTACTTATTACTGGTGATGTTATTTCCATGCCTGATCAAAAGCTACATACATATTTAAGAAGGTATTTGGTAAATAACTTATAAATACGTAAATAAATGGTATCTGTTTTTATCAGAAAAATCCCTGACAAGAAGAAGACAGGAAGGAGTTCTAGGGATTACTCTTCATGAACAGAGCAATAGTCTCAGATAACAGAGGATAATAATCAAATGCTACAGAGAATGTGAAAGCTTCCCAATCTTGTTCTGCACAGATAACGCACCTGGGAACAAGAGACAGATGTATCATGGACATCAACCAATGATGTCATCTTTCTTTGAAAGGTTCTGTTGTCAGTTATTTAACCAATTCCCAATTTCTAAAATTATAAACAATGTATCCTTATATGTAACTTTTGTATTTTTTCTAGAATAAATTCTGAGAAGAACTGCTATATTGAAGGACAGAGACACTTGACATTTTGAAACACATTGCCATATTCACCAAATGAAAAATACCCAATTTTCGTTAGATTATTAATTCATTCAGATTAATTGATGAGAAGGATATGGTAAAAAAATGTGTATTTTTAATTGATGTAAAGTTTCATTTTTTAGGTTGTGTGATGAAAGCGGTCTGAGTGCGGATATTTTACAGCAGTCATCGTTGAGCCTGACTGAGGCACTAACCTCAGCTCTGCTGATAGGTCACCCAGCAACCATATGTGCGGTTGTGAGCAGGGTACCAGGCACTACAGTCGCAGTCACCATTAAGAGTTAGATCTCCAAGAGACACAGGGTTTCTCTAACTATTGTGACAGGAACATTCTGGAGATCAACTCTCTTCTGTATCAGCAGGAACATTTTCTGGTTCTAATCCTTGAGCCACAACTCTGAATGATTCCAGATTACGAACTATCTGCAGCTGCACTAGAGATAGCTTACAAGTGTTAATAAAATAGCAATGAGGAAGCTTTTTACTTTTTAACTTGAGGTTCCTCCCGATGTGCTATTACTGCCTAAGGAAAAGCCATTCCCTATCATTTTAGCCAACTTAGTTTCACGCCAGTGAGCAAAACTTTGCTTTTTTGTTAGAGGACACAACACCGACTTCTGAGTTGTAAACCCCATTTCTGAGTCCTACATTCCCAAGATGAGATAAGGATAATGCTCAGGCCCTCACAGATCCTGGTAGCTAAGTTACTCCTTTCCGTTCATTGTCCACCCGTGGCCTCCACCTGGGCTGGGCTGTCTTTCAGGGCCATGGAGTTCAGCTGTCATACTGGTTAATCCCATGGTTTCATTATACTGAATGACTAATGCTTGAGAGTCGATAATAAATTACCCTGTTCCGTTAGCAGCGTTCTTACCATCTCCATCTCTTGTAGGGTCCTGGAATGACCTCCTTTTGTTAAAACATCCAGTAAACTGTCTGCCATGACATATGGATAATCTTGGCACGTGGCCAAAAACTCATGGATGCTGCAAGAGAGGAAAGTCTCACATAAATCACTTCCACTGGCTTTATCCTCCTATCAGAGCCAACTGTTCCCATTAGATGCCCTCGGTTACACATCAAGACATTAAATTTCTTCCTAGACACAACATGGTATCTACAAATTAATTAGCAGTAACATTATCATGAGAGAATTAATATGAAGAACACAGTAAAAATAAAACGTTCCAAAGAAAAATGAGACCTCAGTGACGGGGTGCAGACTCAGTCCCTGAATCTTCTGCTCCCCGCCCTTTCACTTCCTGTCTACAGTAATCACCTTCACCTCAGGACTTTGATCTGGGATCAAAAAACTCTCAAAAGTCACATATCCAGTTTGGACCACACCCTTTGGTGCTCCACGTGGAAGTCTAACAGACATCTCAAGCTTAAAATATCCAAAACTGAAATGCTAGATCTTCCCCACTAAGTAATGTTCCAAAGTCTCCCCCTTCTCAGTAAATAGCAACTGCAGCCTTCCAAGCTCAGTGTGCAAACCCTGGAGTCAGCCTCAACATCTCTTCCACATCCACTTCAATCAGTAAAGAAATCCTACTGGCTGATGACTGAGCCCTTCTCAGAACCTCACCTGCTACTCCCACAGTCCATTTCTCATCTCCCTACTTCTGTCCTTGCCTCTCTACAGTCTATTCTCCAAGAGTAGCCAGGGTGATCCTTTAAACATCATAAGCTGGACTGGGTCACTTTTCTGCTCGCAATCCACCAGTAGTTTCCATCTCACTGAGAATAAAATTCAAAGTGCTTATAAGGACCTACTCTCACCAACGCCCTCCCTGGCCATGTGCCTGCACACTTCTGCTTCTTCCTGCTGTTCTTCAAGTGTGTTGGGAAGGCTCTCTCTCAGGCCCTCTGCATAGCTCCTGCGCTGCCTGGAATGCTCTTTCAGGTGGCAGACCTGCTTGCTTCCTCACCTCCTTCAGTTTTTGCTCAACTTTCCCTTTTATGCAGACTTTCCTGACAGATTTAAAAGTGTACCCCTCTCATAGCCCCAGCACTACTCTCTCCTTCTCTGCTGCTTTACCTTTCTCCAAAGCACTTGCCATCATTTGACAAGAGGGCACGGGCCTTTGCCAGTATTGTTTCCCTGTGCAATCCCTATTTGTGGTATGCACAGATGCATAATCCAGAAAGAATTCATTCAGGCTGGTGAGGTCTAAAAGATTAAATGGCTTGATCTGAAACCACAGTCAACTTCAGACTTACGGACCCCTACCCTGTAAAAACAACAACAACCAAACCACACATACTAATGTGAAAGTGAACAGATTCTCCCTTTGTCAGAGAAACAGGGGACTGGTGAATCTACAGGGTTAATTTCTTACACATAATGAAAATTAACAAGGTACTACTGCTAAGAAGGAATAATATCCAGTAAACTACTGCCATAACCCAAGCTCAGCGTCCCATCCTGAGCCAGAATCCTGCTGAGTCAGGACGGATCTCATTGTGTTGATGGGATCCAAACTGCTTAGCATCCTAAACAGGAACACAGAGATGATCTTCCCACAGAAACATGCAATAAAGAATGGCTGAGTTTAACTGCAATGGTCTACCTGGCATGTGATTGGTCAAAAAGGCTTTTATGTGGGTTGCCTATGGAATAGAGCCATCCTATCCTGCCTCCTTTCTCGGGAAAAATGTACTGTGGGTTCCCAAACTGATCAAGTTTGGACTATAACTCACTGACACACAACATGTTATAAGAGAGCAGATGGCATGTCAACATTTTGAAGTAGCAAGTCCCTAAACTTTAGTACTGGCTGAGGTAGTCTCTTTAAAAATATATTTTTGTTTAAGAATTAAAATACTGCAGATGCCACCATCAGGGAGACATGCTCTCTCTCCACTAAAGGATAACAGTAACTATGAATCCATTATTGTTAGCTAAAAAAAATTACGGAGCACATTTTTTACTATTCGGCCAGTTTTGTCAGTCTACCCACAAATCACGTATGTACATTAATGTTTTTAAACAAATGTAATCAGAATATTAACTGGAGACTCACCTGAAATCGCCTGGAAGATCAGAGTCTTCCCCATAGGTTGAATAGATTAAATCAGAATCATCCTTGCTGATATTCGCAAATGTGGAGTCATAATGCGGTGCATAAGAACTGTAGGGCCCATAATTCAAATACAACACTGTTGAAAAAATCAAATACTGTAACACTATTCTTTAACTTGTATGTCAATCTATTTTCTTGTTTTACCAAAAGGTTATTTATTCTCTCCTAACTTTACTACTTCATTGACTGGTTCGCAAATCTAAGATATTTTCTCCCAAACAGGTACTTGTAAAGTTACAACTCAAGTGAATTCTTCCCTACAAGGGAGAGGAGAGGAACAAGAAAGAACAAAACTCATTTTGAATATGAATACCCAATTTTCCAGTCTCTTCTGAAGTTAATAAAATAGCTAATTAATGTTGCAAAAATACCACCAAGATACTGGTACCCATCTAGTGAATAAAGCGTAATTGTGCTTCCTTTCCCTAATACCCCAAAACAGAGAAGAGAAAAAAATGACTCCTATGCAGGAGCCTCACCTGGAGTGACTTTGTTCCTTTTATCCTCTTTGAACCCCTGCAAAGTATTCACTCCAGACTGAAGTCTTCCAGTTGTCATTCCCAGTCTCACAGGGCAGTAGCCTGGCTCTACAACATAAAACCGAGCACAGTGAAGGAGGCCTACATGGCCATGACCCACGGGGCCCTCTGCCGAGTGACTCCGCATACACCACTGCATGTCATCTGCATGACCGTGAAGGAGGCTGGGAAGCCCTTACTACACCCACTTTTATAAGAAAATCAAAGTTCAGAAAGGCGGAGCTATAGCCAGGACCAAAACTTAGACCTGTTCATTACACTCTCCTGCTTCCTGGAATTCTTTATAACCACGTACACTTCACTTAAAAAATTAGATTTTTATGAAAAACAAAAGCCACGAAAACTTAAAAGCTGGGACTTCTTTTTTTTTTGAGACGGAGTCTTGCTCTGTCGCCCAGGCTGGACTGCAGTGGCCGGATCTCAGCTCACTGCAAGCTCCGCCTCCCGGGTTCACGCCATTCTCCTGCCTCAGCCTCCCGAGTAGCTGGGACTACAGGCGCCCGCCACCTCGCCCGGCTAGTTTTTTGTGTGTTTTTTAGTAGAGACGGGGTTTCACCGGGTTAGCCAGGATGGTCTCCAATCTCCTGACCTCGTGATCCGCCTGTCTCGGCCTCCCAAAGTGCTGGGATTACAGGCTTGAGGCACCGCGTCCGGCCAAAAGCTGGGACTTCTAATGTTCAGATGAGAGTTAACTAGTACAAAGGTTAGTAAAAGACTGAGGGAAAACACCTGCATTAAAGACAAAAGGGCGACTAACACATGAAGGATAAATGAGTGTCTATGAAAGGCACACTTTTAGTGCAACGAGAACAGGCATTAGCCAGGAATGAATCCCTGTGATGAAGGTGGGAATACGTGACATAGAGAAATCATAGGTGGGCACCTGAGGGGACTGCAAAAGATGCTGGCAGGAGAAGATGTGGTCTCCCACAGTATCTAACAGAAGGGCATCTGCTCTCCTGAAGAAGAGTCTGAGTTTGTGTCACATGATCAGCCTGCAACGGAGGCTACTGCCACCAGTAACCGGTGTGGTGAAGGCACTGTTAACCAACTGAACATCTAAATCAGATCTCCTCTCCTCAGTGAATAGTCTAGAATTTGGTTTCCTAATGGGTATGGGTACCAGACGATGAAGCTGAGAAGATGAACAGGCGTGTCTTCTACCTTAAACCAGGAAAGTGGCCTACAGAGGGAGCTGTGCACACGGGGAGCCAAATCAGCTTTGGCCACATTTGATTATGTCTCAGAAACTGGAAACCCAGGAAACCAGACCAAAGGCAGAGACCACACTCCTGGCTTCACAGAAAGCAGCAGATCTTAAGGTGTCACCTCCATCAGTTAGCTGCATCTCCTAACACCAAATGTTTACCACAGCTATACTAGAAAGAGCAATGTTCTCAATCCTGTGGCATTCTTTGACCTATGGTCATATAAAATTCTACTTGTTTGCATCAAAGTAAAAACTGAGTTTTGTTTTGAAAACAGCACTAGCTCTTTTTCTTCTATTACTGTTCTACTCCTTTAGAGAACATTCATAGTCCCCTTCTTTCCATCTTCAAATGCTATTCCCTGCTTCAAGGTTTTCACACCTGCTGTTCTCTCATCCCTTACTCAACCTAAACATCATCTCCTTAAGGACACCTTCCCTGACCCCCAAACACTAGGTCAGTATCTTCTATTATGATCACAGCTGTTCTTTTCCTTTGTAGTATTTATTCATTATAGACACATACCTGCATAGTACTGATTAAAGACAGACTTCTTTTGACATGAGCCCTCCTCCCCCGACTCCATAGAACCTAAGGAAAAGAGACTCCTCTCTCTCTGTTTTGTTCTCTACTATACAGCTAGCTCCTAAGACAGCACCCTGCTCATAGCAAACAATAAACATCAGAGACTGTTTCCTTAAGGGTAAAAATTCTGTCATTATTCATTTTCGTATTTCCAATTACTTCTCTCATTATGACAGTATGAAAATAAATATTTGTTGACTAAATTAACACTCTCACATTTGCATATCTCAATACATGATTCTCCCCTCAGACCAGTGACAAAAAGTTCTAATTCTGACATCAAATTTCAAAATATAACCTATATTATTTCCATTAAAACATCATTTGAGTAAACAAAAATATGACTGAGGTTCTAAAGATTCCCAATCTTTACAAACTTTCTACTGACTTCAGTGAAAGATACGATGTCACTAAGCATACACCCTCCATTATTATTAAGGCACTATGTGGCATATACATTAATTTATTCACTGAAATAAAGAGACCAGTTAAATTTATAATATCATAATCTGTGGGTATGAGATACCTCTAAACTGAGTGTCTATTCTAAAGTCTCTTAAAATCAGGGCTAGGAACTACTATCTAAATTATGGCTTTGTTAATGGTGGGTTTAAAATATTTCAAAACTTTTAATTTTAAGGAAAACTTGATATACCGTACCTATTCCAAGATGAAGTGAAAGTTAGGCTAGCTGCTACCATAAAATACATGACGTCTAGCTAGATCCTCTGCATAATGACACAGTTAGACTGATAAATATTCAAGCTTGTTGCTTTAAAATGTTAACCCAGGTTACTGTTCTCTGCCAAATAGCATCAAGTTCACGCACAGTTTTACTCTGATCCTACCTCCTACAATGGGATCCACAGGATGGAGAAGTCCCAGTGTTGTTGTTCCATCTGGTTTTCTTCTTTCGAATTCGCACTGCAATGACCCAAAGTATTCAGATGGAATGAAGTGTTTTATACAAACAGACTGAGTATCCTTTATCCGAAAGGCTTGATACTAGGGTGTTGTGGATTGCAGATTTTCCCAGATTTTGGAATATTTACATATACACAATGAGATATCTTAGGGATGGAACATGAAATTCATTTATGTTTCATCCATACTTTACAGACACAGCCAGAAAGTAATTTTATACAACAGTTTAAATAATGTTGTGCACCCGTCACAGGAGGTCATGTGTGGAAGTTTCCACTTACGTCATCATGTCGGAGCTCAAAAAATTTCAGATTTTGGAGAATTTCAGATTTCGAATTCTTGGATTAGGGATGCTCAGTCTGTACCATATTCATATATGCAGCAAACCACAAAGCCTTATTTTAACCTAACTAATATTACAGGTGGCTAATCGTTAAACTCAAGGTACTGACTTTCACACCTGTCTCCAGGTACACAGGGGATGATGGGCTAGAGAAATGGAGGTGAGGAAAATCTCAGAATTCTAAGAGCTCAGTGGGTCCTTAAGGCTACCTAGTTCTCCCCAGTCTATCAAAAAAGGTACTACGGACCAGCAAAGGACAGTGGCTTGCTTAAAGGCATGTATACATCTACTTGGCTTTAAAACCAATGTGGGCAGGGACCCACCATCTCACTGTCACCCAAGACACAGACATGGCTTCTGTTCCTAAGTCCCCATTAAATGTTTCTTTCTGGAAACATTTAAGCTGGAACATGTGGTGAGCTAGCCAGGAGTTGAGGGACCAAAAAATGGGCAAAGGGAAGGAAGCATCCGTGGGGGAAATCCCAGGTGGCAGCCACTTCCACGTGGAGTGGTGTGGCTCACGTTTTAGACGCCTGTGCGTGAGTACAAGGACACCCTGAAAACGCCAGTGTATTTGGAGTGATTGTTGGCTGAGAGCCATCCGTCGCACTGTGGTCAGGAAGGGCAGCCGGCAGCCACTGCAGCAAGACGGCCACTTTTGTGGGCTGCTTGTTTGTCAATAGGAGCCCAGCTAGCAGCAGAAGCAAAAGTAAAACAGCTTGAGTAGGAATTACAATTAGGAAAAATATTTTTTTGAAAAGAGCTCTATATTCAAATGTCAGCTCAGTTAAAACTGCTATTTGGGCTATACATATACAAACATATGTCTATTGTTTTAATGCCGCTGTAATGGCGCTGTAAAATGTCTCAGTCAACTGAGTTCTGTTTGGCTATCCCTCCTTCCTCTTGCCACCCTCCATACCATATTAGGGACCTCATGGAATTTCTGGCAGCTTGTGATCCCTTGAGGTAAACAGTAAAGGCATCAAATACTCCTCCTTTTGGGAAGAATCTCTGTTTTTCCTCACAGAATACCAAGAGTTGTAAGCAGACAGATTCCTCTCAGATCGAAAATTCTGCTCTTTTCTGTATTGTATTACCTGATCTCTAAGGCTTTCTGGGGACCCAGGATTTAGTGATTTGGGGTGATCTAAAACCTGCCTTCCAGTAAGTATTAGGCTCTAAAAGCTGCACGCTTTCTTGGCCCTGTTCCTTAAAGGGCTCCCCTCCTTGAAACCAGTAATCTAATAAGGAAACAAGTTGAAAAGACGACATTTTTTTTTTTTTTTTTTTTTGAGACAGAGTCTCACTCTTGCCCAGGCTAGAGTGCAGTGGCAAGATCTTGGCTCACTGCGACCTCCTTCTGGCAATCTTGTTTTCAGGTAACGGTGGTTAGGTTTAGGTTTTGTGCCTTTGAGATGTAAATTTTCTACCTTGTTTCATCTACTTTGTTATGACTTTGGAAATGATAGTCTAAGAGGGGGAGAGAGTGAAAACTGGCAAATGAAGAATCTTATAAATCTGGAAGATCTGCTTCTGTGTGTTTGTATGTCTATATATGTGTCATGTGTATGTGATATATCACTACCAAAATATATGAAAGCGCTCTAATCAATTGACCAAAGAAAAGTAAGTGCTTAAATCAATTATTTTATTTAAAAAAATAGAATTTGGCTCAAATGCCTTCTAGTTCACACAACTTTAGTAATCCTTGTTAAATAAAACTAGTTTCAAAATTCTCTTCTGTAATTGTAAATCTTAAAGTCATGTTATATTAAGTAATCTTAGGGTTTTCACTTGAAATTAGGGTTACTAAGAGTTAAAATAGTTAATATATGTTATTAAAATTACTAGATATAAGAAAACAATTCTATATACATAGTATATAAAGAAAATGTGTTTTGGTAAAGACACAACATCAATTTACAAAAATCAGTAACACTTCTATACACCAATAATGTTCAAGCTGAGCGCCAACTAGAATGCAATCCTATTCACAACAGCCACACAAAAAATAAAATACCTAGAAATATATGTAAGGAGGTAAAAGATCTCTACAATAAGAACCAAAAAACACTGCTGAAAGAAATTATAGATGACACAAATGGAAAAACATCCCACGCTCATGGAAGAATCAATATTGTTAAAACGTCCATACTGTCTAAAGCAATCTACAGATTCAATGCTATTCCTATCCAATTCCCAACGTCATTCTTCACAGATTCAGAAAAAACTATTCCAAAATTCACATGGAACCAAAAAGGACCTGAAGCGTCAAAGCAATTCTAAGCAAAAAGAACAAAGTCAGAGGCATCACATTACCCAATTTCAAACTATACTACAGGTTGGGCATGGTGGCTCATGTCTGTAATCCTAGCACTTTGGGAGGCTGAGTTGGGTGGATTGCTTGAGTTCAGGCGTTCGAGACCAGCCTGGGCAATATGGTGAGACCTCATTTCTACAAAAAATACAAAAATTAGCTGGACATGGTGTTATGCACCTGTAGTTTCAGCCACTTGGGAAGCTGAGGCAGGAGAATTGCTTGAGCTCCTGAGGCGTAGGCTGTAGTGAGCCAAGATCATGCCACTGCACACTCCAGCCTGGGCGACAGAGTGAAAGCCTGTCTCAAAATTAAACCAAACCAAACAAAAGCTCCCATAAAACTACAAGGCTACAATAACCAAAACAGCATGATACAGGTAAAAATAAACAAAATAACCAACAGACCAATGGAACAGAACAGAGAACCCAGAAATAAAGCCACATACGTACAACCAACTGATCTTTGACAAAGTTGACAAAAATAAACAATGTAGAAAGACAATTCAATAAACGGTGCTAAGAAAACTGGCTAACCATGTGCAGAAAAATGAAACTGAACTCCTCTCTCTCACAATATACAAACACTAACTCCAAATGGATTAAACACTTAAAAGTACGACCTCAAATTATAAAAATCCTAGAAGAATATCTTGGAAATACTCTTCTGGACACGGGCCTTGGCAAAGAATTTTCTATGTTCTCAAAAGCGAAAGTGACAAAAACAAAAATTCACAAGTGGGACTTAATTAAACTACAGAGCTTCTGAACAGCCAAAGAAACTATCAACAAAGTAAAGATACATCCTACAGAACAGGAGAATATATTTGTGAACTACGCATCCAATAAAGGACTAATACTCAGTATCTGTAAGGAACTTAAATCAACAAGAAACAAACAAATAGCCCCATTAAAAACCGGGCAAACGACATGAACAGACACTACTCAAAAGAAGACATACAAGCAGCCAACAAACGTCTGAGAAAATGCTCAACACCACTGATCACTGGAGAAATGCAAATCAAAACCACAATAAGATACCATATGATATCATTACTAAAAACTCAAAAAAATAAGAGATGCTGGCAAGGTTGTGGAGAAAAGGGAATGGTGAGAATGTAAATTAGTTCAGCTCCTGTGGAAAGCAGTTTGGAGATTTCCCAAAGAACTAAAAATAGAATTACAATTTGACCCAGCAATCCTAGGTATGTACCCAGAGGAAAAAAAATCATTTTACTCAAAAGATACATGCATTTGTATGTGTACTGCAGCACTGTGCACAACAAAGACAAAGAATCAACCTAGGTGCCCACCAACAAAGGACTAGGTAAAGAAAATGCAGTACACACACACACCATGGAATACTACACAACCATAAAAATGAATCAAATCATGTCCCTTGCAACAACATGGATGAAGACGGAGGCCACTATCCTAAACAAATTAATGCAAAAACAGAAAAATATTGCATGTTCTCACTTAAAAGTAGGAGCTAAACACTGGTGCACACAGACACAAAAATGGGAAGAACAGACACTGGAAATGCTAAAAGGGGGCAGGGAAGGAAGGGGGCAAGGGTTCGAAAACTTCCTACTGGGTACTATGTTCACTATTTGGGTGACGGGTTCAAGATAAGCTCAAATCTCAGCATCATGCAATATACCCATGTAACAAAATTGTGTATGTACCCCTTGAATCTAAAATTAAATAAATAAAACCAATGTGCTAAACAATATGATTTCAAAAGACCAGAATACAAATGTTTTCTTGTAAACTTAAATTATGTAGTTCATGTTCCCATTTTAGAACATATTATAACTTCCTTTTTAAAAAATCCAGTAAAAGTGGGTAAGATTAATCATGTCCTTTATAAATGAACACAGATGGTCCTCAACTTACAATGGAGTTACATCCAATAAACCTATTGTAAGTTGAAAATCTCATGAGTTGAAAACGCATTTAACAACCTGATAAATCCATTGTAGGGAATTGTCTGTTATTAATTTTTTTCCTGCTAAGTATTATACTGATGAAGAGCTCTAAGGCAGACATGGATTAAAAATACGCAAGCAACTTAAAAACTAAAAGTTTCAGATGTCCCAAATCAGTAGGTAGAGAAAAGAAAGGCAAAGCTCAATCACCTGACTGTTCACAAGCCGCCTGGTCAGCTTTCCTCCAGATTCCTTCACGATGCGGTCAAGCTGCTCCTGCTCTCTCTCTAAATTATTGCTTTTAAACTTATCTTCAAGCATATCTTTGTCTTTCCTGAAAACACACATTAATACTAAGTAAAAAAAAACAAAGATAAGATGAAAACATTCAAATGAATTCTAAATATGAATACAACTAAAGTGGAGACATTTGGACTACAGTCACTCATTGAAACTTATTTCCTTGATGACCTGGTTAAGGGTCTCTAATTAAAGAACAGAAACAGTAAGGCACACCTAACATGCTATTTCCCTACCTTTTTCTGTTCAGTGTTACTTGTGTTAAACGTTTTTCTGGGAACTTACAAAAAAATTTGTTCTACTTCAAACATTACTTTGTAAGGGAGAAGAATATACCATTGTTCTTTTGAAGGTTGATTTTAAAATTTAAATTTAAAACAAGTACTGAAGTGTGTAAATCTTAGAACAAAGAAAAACTTGTCACTAGTTTACTACTTTCTTTGCATTATGACAGCAAAAATCCCAAACTGCTAACTACTACCTTCCTCAAAGCTGGCAGTGAGGTGCTGACAGTGAGCTGGCAGTGAGCTGGCAGTGAGCAGTCAGGGCTGGCTCCCAGTGGTGTGAGTGAGCAGACGCGGCTGCTGCCAGCTTCACAGGTGGCTGCCTGGGTGGAACAGTGGTTCAGTGTTGCTCCCACCAGCTGATGTTGGGTGGAAAACATGGGCACGCTGCAGTGACAGCTCATCTGCTTAAGACACAGCAGTGACTGTGCTCCCACTGAGCTCCTTGCTGCTTTATGGAAGGAGGTAATGACTACGCATTTTTTTTTTTTAAAAACAAACAGTTCTATTTAAATAAACTCACTGACCATATGAGTCCCAAAAGATACTTTATAGGTTTTAAAACTACTTCAGTAAGAATACACATTAGAACTGCTTTCTGAACTGTTTGGACAATCCCATATAGTGCTTCATATGAGAAGAGGGGTATCACACCATCAAAATGGACTTTCATGCCCAAACACCACCACTACGGACATACTAGCACTTGGTCTTCCCAGGTCAGGCCCTGAATCAGTATTTCTCCCCCTTACTAGCTTGAAGAAGACAGTTTGACCTTAACATCCCAAAGATCTTTTACTTTTTATTTTCTTTGCTGGGAC
This sequence comes from Rhinopithecus bieti, assembly GCF_001698545.2. Lineage (NCBI taxonomy): Eukaryota > Metazoa > Chordata > Mammalia > Primates > Cercopithecidae > Rhinopithecus > Rhinopithecus bieti. The sequence continues at coordinate 212,144 of NW_016826348.1, forward strand.
TCTTGAAGGCATGTGCTTCGGCATCTCCAGAGTCCTCTCTCTCTCTCGGCCAGCAGCCTCCGTCCTCCCCACTCTGTGAGGTGTCTGTTCTATCTTTCTGCTTTCGAGTTTTCTGCAAGTCAGCCATGAAGTCTATGCTCTGCTTCAGGCTCTGAATTCTTTCCTAAACATATTCGAAAATATTCTTATTATATGTTTGTCATTAACTTTTAAAGTAAAGCATTTTTTTTTTTCCCCCACAGGAGTTTGTACTTATTCTGTCATTAACCAGGGAAGAAAAACAATGAAATGTAATCATATACCAAGAGAGTATTGTATTTGGAAACCATGATAATGCCTATACCTTCAATTCTTAAAATTTAATTTCCAACTTCACAGAAAGCTTTACAACTTTATTGCCCTATCAGAAAGTTGAGAGGAGAAAGTATGAATTAAGACGAAGTATTCTTTGAAGTACTGAATTGGAAGAGTAAAATTTAGTTTAATGGTGTGTTAACATTTTGTGTTTAACAGACTGGCTTATCTTTTGACAGTTAAGAACTGTTAGGTGTATCAAAGCCTAGGGCATGTGAGCGTGTGAAGTTCCTCTCTATTCTGGTAGCCCGGGGTGCTCACTGATGACGCTGGCATTTCACTCTGTGTGAAAACAACAAGCCTTAAGGAGAAGACAGGCTGGTGGCATAGTTCCTTCCTCAGAGTGCAAAATGGTTTCAGTAACGAAAGAAGTCTTGTTTCCCTTCTGTGAAACATGTGCTTAATTTTCCGCTGCAATGATGCGCTGTGAAATTTTCACTGTAGTTAAGGGCTTGAGGTTTCTGCGTAAATTTTAAGAAGGCATATTTGTTTCTACTGACTACCTTGCCTGTTACTCTGAGAGTTATCACTGGGTAAAATATAGAGTGCAATCTCCTTAAGGTTGCACAACAACAGCAGGGAAGACTTCTGTGGAGTAACAGAAACTAAAAACTAGAAAAAACCAGAGGCCATTCAAACAAGAATAACGCGGCCCAGAAACAACAAATGACTCACCTAAGGTCACTAAACCAGCAACTAAGACTAGGCTTGCTGTCACTCATGTTGGGCCTTTCCTCATCACACCACGCTCTATTAGTAGTGCAGATGGTGAGATCCTCACGAACATAGTTCTTGCTGTTTTTTACTGGACTTTTAATCTTAAAACCATTAAAGCGATATATTTTATTGTGGACAAATAAAAATATGGGTAGAGAAGAAAATAAAAATCTTCTTAATGTATCATCCAGAGAAGAACAGTGTTAACAAGTTTATCATTCCGGTACTTTTCCAACCATTACATATCTTAGCAAATGGAATTATACTGAATATTTAGTAAAAAGCATTTTTTTGGTTAATAAATTATAAGCATTTCCTCTCCATTTCAATAGATATTTTAAATATTTTAATAACTATTTAATCCCACATCTACATCATGATTTAATTAATGGCCTATGATTGAACATGTAGATTTCCATGTTTCCACTATTATAAATAAAAGTACCATAAACATCATTATAAATAAATCTCTCTAGGAACCACTATCTCTTTAGGACAAACTCTTAGAAAGGAAACAAAGTCAAAGGGAATGAGTATTTTTGAGGCTTTTGATAATTACTGCCTTCCAGAAAAGGTATACTAATTTACATACTAATTTACATTAGTGTTTGAAAGTTTCTCTGAATCCTTGACAAAATCAATTGTATCGTTTAAAAACCAAATCCATTAGAATCGCTTGAACCCGGGAGGCAGAGGTTGCAGTGAGCCGAGATTGCGCCACTGCACTCCAGCCTGGGTGACAGAGTGAGACTCTGTCTCAAAAAAACAAAAAACACAAACAACAACAACAAAAAGCAATCTTATTTGATTTTTAAAAACACGTTTTATTTTGCTACATTAAAATATTAGTTTAATTATTTTGTAAGTTCTTGGTAATAATTTATTTACACTGTATAATTTTATAAAGCAGAACTTACATTAAGAACGCTTTGGGATTTTAAAAAATATGACATGCACAAAATAAATTCAATTAGAGGAAGTTTCTAAACCTTGAAACAAGTCCCAGGAAAGAGTGAAGTTTAATTTTCCTTTGAAAGCAATGTCTTTTTCTTTTTTTGGTAATTAAAATGCCTCCAGGTCAGCATATCACTGATCTTCAATTTTACAATATTAAATGGCTAACAGGGCTGGTTCTTTGCTAATAATATAGCTAACATTTACTTAGTGCTTACCCATGTAGCAGACACAATTCTATGAGGTAAGTACTATTATTATCCCCACTTTACAGGACAGGAAAAAGGCTGAGAAAGGTTACCTGGGCTGAGGTCACACAGCTTCCAAAGGGTAGAGCTAGGACTTGAACTTTGATTGGTCTGATTTCAAAACCACTATGCTACAAATAGTATTGTTTGTACTACAATGTAGCATTTTACTCAAGTATTTATTTAGGAGATAAAAAGTTACTCTTCATCTGTTCATTCTTTCTTTTGAGAGGGAGTTTCGCTCTTGTTGCCCAGGCTGGAAATGGCATGATCTTGGCTCACCACAACCTCTACCTTCCGGGTTCAACCTTTCTGCCTCAGCCGCCTGAGCAGCTGGGATTACAGGTATGCATGCATCACCACGTCCAGCTAATTTTGTATTTTTAGTAGAGACGGGGTTTCTCCATGTTGGTCAGGCTGGTCTCAAACTCCTGACCTCAGGTGATCCGCCCGCCTCGGCCTCCCAAAGTGTTGGGATTACAGGCGTGAGCCACTGCGCCTGTCCTCATCTGTTCATTCTTTATAAAAATAACACGTCTACTAATAGTTGCTATTTGAGTATAACTGAAAAAATGAGTGACTACTCTACAATCTTTTCAACGAACATTTAAAAACAGTTATCTTTGAAAAGACACCATTCATGGAAGGGTGTGCTGGGGTCTCTTGGAGCACAAACTATTAGAAGAGTTAACTCAAAAGGTCTAAATTTAAACGTTTAAAAATCACTGTTGTGACGACCCCTCCCATGTAGGGTGGAGAGAACAGTCAACAGGAAGCTAATAACACAGGATGGGTGGGGCTCCTCAACAGCAAAAGCTCTGAAAAAAAGGAAGGCAACAGAGAGAGAGAAAGAAAGAGGGAGAGAGGGAAGGGAAAGTGAAGAAGAAAATTTTATTTTCTGTGCTTTCAACCATTCCACACGCCAGTAAAATTCAAGAGATAATGGAATCTTTTGCTTGTTGTATTAACTACATTACTTAAGGAAGTGGTAACTCAAAGGTCATTAAAAATTAGGCTCCCACCACCCAATTCAATGTACATATTTTGGAGTGACTAAAGGCTGCATCTGTTAAATGCATTTTTACTTCAAATGCAGTAACAAGAAGCATTTCCAGGTCTTTAAACCTGGAACATGGCGTGGTTCTAGATTTTGAGTCTTCCTGCAAAGAATGGGTAAACATTTCATATTCCTCTTTCCTCTGCAAATGTTGTCAAAGATGGGTAACTGGTTTCCATTAGTTTCCCAAGTCTTTAGGAAAGGGTGGGAACTGATGTTGTCTAAATATTAGGAGCGCAAGAATAATCAACAATTCAAACATGTTTTTCTTTCTCTAGTTAAGCAAATCCAAGAATCTCTCAGCCAAGCACACAGACACTCAGACATCTGCACACCAAGGCATTTCTTTAAATGTAAAACTATAATACAGAAAAATGAATCACCATAAAAATCGGAAAACCGTATGCAGATGCACGACTTATTTTTATCATCCTTTAACTCCCCTGAATGTGAGCTTAAGCTCTCGACTCTGATTCCTTTCTCCTTCTACCAGTGTCTCATACCCACTCATTTCTTCTTTGCAAAATCCCTGTCCTACCTTGTGGTTCTTTTTCATAATATCCTCTCTACTCTACCTCTTATCTAGAATCAGAACAGTAATGCTAAAAATCATCTTGGAGATCACAGACTAAACCCTTCTTCAGGGATGAGAACACTGAGTCCCAGGGTAGTTAATGTCTTGCCCAAGGTCCGCAAGTTAGTGGAAGAGAGCTAAAATTAAAACTCTCTTCTGCCTGCCTGCCACAGTATGGTGCCAGGATCATCCTTGATTTGTTCCCTAAAGAGGTCTCTTACTAATAGGTTTCTCCCACTCAGAGTGGTGAGAAAAACCTCAAAAGATATGGCTTATCTTGTGAGTTATTTTCTCTAGCGGATGCACAGTGATCATCTCAGTTTACCCTTCAAAGCCTTTTATCAACTGTCTTCCTGGTGATACTCGTAATTTTTGCCACTGTGTACAGTATCTCATGTTTAAGCTCTTTCCTGCAGTTTGATGATGATGTGTCTGTGCCTACGCATACACTTCTCTGACCTCAAATGTCTTACTATGCATTAATTCTTATCCTTTAAGGAAGAGTCTGCTCTTGTGGAGAGGTGGTTTTGAGACAGTTTTGAATTTTTTCTCATTTGTTTTTTTTTTTTTTTTTTTTGAGACGGAGTCTCGCTCTGTCGCCCAGCCTGGAGTGCAGTGGCCGGATCTCAGCTCACTGCAAGCTCCGCCTCCCGTGTTTACGCCATTCTCCTGCCTCAGCCTCCCAAGTAGCTGGGACTACAGGCGCCAGCCACCTCGCCCGGCTAGCTTTTGTATTTTTTAGTAGAGACGGGGTTTCACCGTGTTAGCCAGGATGGTCTCGAACTCCTGACCTCGTGATTCGCCCGTCTCGGCCTCCCAAAGTGCTGGGATTACAGGCTTGAGCCACTGCGCCCGGCCTCTCATTTGTATATAGTCACATGTAGCTTAATGAAGGGATACATTCTGAGAAATGGACTGTTAGGCAATTTTGTTGTGTGACCATCAATGAGTACACTTAACACAAACCTAGATGGTATAGCCTACCAGACAACTGGCTAAATGATATAGCCTATTGCTCCTAGGCTAGGAACCTGTACAGCATGTTACCATACTGAATACTGTAGACAGCTGTAACACAATGCTAAGTATTTGTGTATTTAAATATAGCAAAAGTACAGTAAAAATACAGCATTACAATCTTATGGAACAACCATTGTATATGCAGTCTGTATACACAGTATTATGCAGTTCATGACTGTATTTTCTTACTAGAAATTCTGTGCTTCTGACAGGACTGACCAACATTAGATTCCACCCCTACAAATGCAAACAGAGAGCTTTCCTCTTCAGAGTTCTCACAAGTCAGCCAGTCTTATCCTGGAATTCAGGCTGATGTTTCAAGCTGATGTTTTATCTCTAAAGAGATAATTACAAGTGAATGCCAATATTTATTTGTACTGATTCCAAGTAAGGATTTTCCTGTCTTTTCTTCTCTTTATTAAAATTTTTTTCATTTAGTATTTTCTACTTTAATATAACCTGCTAATAAAATAAATACTGTATTGTATCTGTATTACTATGGCCAACAAACAGGGACACAGATTTTAATAACTATTATTTATGACAAAGAGTTTCCCTTACCTGGCTAAGAATTTTCATCCCTGAGTGCAACAGCTTCTTTGCAGCTTTATAATAAATGGTCTCTGGTTTATTGTAAATCATGGCATTAGTACACATTAGTTTGAAGTTATCCTGCAGAAAGAATATTAGGGGAGAAAATGAATTAATGCAAAACAAACTACCCCACACCCCAGGTTAAAACCATACAGGTCCTCTAAAATTTAAAAGCAACAGCATCCCTTTCTTTCACTATTTACTAAACAATACTAACAGCAATTTATTAAGTTTTAAGACTCACCAACAAAACAAATACTGCTAAACGTATTTAAATATGCCATTTTATTTCCCAAATTCTTAAATATTTTATAGTACCTGCACATAAACTGTAGATCCCACAATGAAACTTTTAAATGGGTTTCTTCAGTATAATCTTACTGCACATAAAAAAAAATGTGAAGAAAATACTTCTATTTCATATGTAATGATCTTAGCTGAGTAGTTCATGTAATTAAAAAAAATATTACTCTTAGCTTTAAAGCAAACATCTTAAATTTCCATTTAGGAATTGAACATTTTATTTCAGATCTTGACTGAAAACGGAGCAGTCCTAAATTATCGCAGTATTTCCTGCCAAATTCACATTAACTGAGCAAAAAATGTTAAAACATTTACACTATTTTTATGTGTTTGGATACTATCATAAACTAAACATAATTCGTAGAATGTTGCAAAACCATGCCAATGTGAAATAAACCATACAACCTCAAGGAGTTAAAACATGTAACTGGAGTAGCCAAATTACCAAAACTGTCTTTTTGGCTTAAATTTCAAAGTCTGCGTATGTGCTGGAGAACTTGACCCCACTGCATGCTTTCATGGTTAAGTAATTTTTACATCTATAAATGTGCGATTCATTATGCCAAGGCCTTACTAAGTTAAAAGAAAACCGAAGAAAACAGAATCTGCCCCTACAAATTTCTCTAAAAAACAAAACATTCAAATTCCACTATTTAATAGTAATGACAGGTTAGAACACTTAAATAGAACAAAAATAAGTAGACTGAGTTCTATGTAAAAGTATGTAAGACTGATTGAAGGGTCGCAATAAATTTGGTATTAAAGTGGATGAAGTATATGTGGATCTTCAGTTTGGGCCATGACTCTATAAACAGTTAGGACTCTGCCAGATCCTGGATCTCTAAGCATCTGATGAAAGCTATGGGACCACTCCTTAAGTACACATACACACACAGTTGAACACAAAAGTCTTCATGTAATTTTAGTAGGTTCTTGGTCCCTCTAAAGGCTCATCATGGTACCCAAAGGACCCTAGATTAAAGACATCTGTTACAGATATTTGGAAAAGCTTCCCTTCTGTTAAGAATTACTAGGCAGGGCATAGTGGCTCACCCTTATAATTCTAGCACTTCGGGAGGCTGAGGCAGGTGGACTGCTTGAGCCCAGGAGTTTGAGACCGGTCAGGGCAACACCATGAAACCCCGTCTCTACTAAAAATACAAAAAAATTAGCTGGGTGTGGTGGCACATGCCTGTAGTCCCAACTACTTGGGAGGCTGAAGCACAAGAATTGCTTGAACCCTGAAGGTGGAGGTTGCAGTGAGCCAAGATCATGCCACTGTACTCCAGCCTGAGCAACAGAATGAGACTCGGTCTCAAAAACAAAACAAAACAAAACAAAATAAAACTACGTATGTATCTGGGGGCATGGGACGCAAGTGAAGCGAGACACTAGACTACTACATATACTCAAACTAAGTGACCATTTGGCCTATAATTGGCCAGATAATGGGCCTATGAACTGGCAAGAGTACTGAACTGTTCTAATGAGCACAGGACTGACTTATCAAAGCAATTTGTAGATTCCTTAAATCTTTTTTTTTTGTTAGTTTGTGTCTTTTATTAACTCATACAGTTATTTGTCTTCTGGCTTGTTGATGCAATAAGTCAGACAACATTTGCCACAATAATGTCTGTCAAAGTGGCTTGCCATAAACACCCCAGCACCACATTCATCAGATGGGCACTCTCGACGAAGGCGACTAATTTTGCCATTCTCATCCACCTTATAATATTTCAGGACAGCCAGCTTAACCTTCTTTCTCTTGTGCTTATTCTTCTTGGGAGTCGTGTAAGACTTCTTCCTTTTCTTAACACCACCACGAAGTCTCAACACAAGATGAAGAGTAGACTCCTTTTGAATATTGTAGTCAGACAAAGTACGTCCATCTTCCAGTTGCTTGCCAGCAAAGATCAGTCTTTGCTGATCAGGAGGAATTCCTTCCTTATCCTGGATCTTGGCCTTTACATTTTCTATCGTATCTGAGGGTTCAACCTCGAGGGTGATGGTCTTCCCTGTAAGGGTTTTCACGAAAATCTGCATTTTGGTGGCGGCTCCACCGCAGATGGCAGATCGAAAAGTGATTCCTTAAATCTTAACACAATGTGCTGGTCTTTACTGAACTGTGTGTGACGGCACTGGTCATTCAAAAAGCTGTGTCTTCCTGCACACTTTTCACACACACACCAAACACACACACACACACATATATTTTATTTCAACTACCAAATGAACTGAATAAATATTACTTTAGGCTGTTGAGCTTTCCCTAGAAAAAAGTGGCAATGTAGAAATTCTAAAGAGCTAAGATACCAATTCCTTTCAATTATGATAAACCCTAACCTGCTTAAAAACACTCTGGGGACACACTTCTACTCTTCTTACTGTAAGAGAAAGATCAGAGAAAATCATTCACAAAAAGAAAAAAACCCAAAAAGCTGTGAAATTCTTTTCCATTAAGCAATGGTAAGGTCAGCAATATGCGGAAATAAACAATTTTAGCCTAATTTTCACCAGATAAAAAGTTGGGACAAGTTTCCATTTCTCTAAGAGAGAATGTAATTCAGGTTCTTTGGAGAAAATGGAATATTACCTATAAACTCAATAGTAAAGGGCACTAAACACTGGTATTCTTCATAAATCTCTGCTTATCAATATGTGGATGAAAAAAGGGACTAGGTAAAGAAATTATCTTTTTTTTCTTTTTTTTTTTTTTTTTAATAGACGGAGTCTCGCTCTGTCGCAGGCTCTGCCTCCCGGATTCACACCATTCTCCTGCCTCAGCCGCCCAAGTAGCTGGGACGACAGGCGCCCGCCACTACCATCAGCCAATTTTTTTGTACTTTCAGTAGACAGGGTTTCCACTGTGTTAGCCAGGATGATCTTGATCTCTTGATCTCCTGACCTCGTGATTTGCCCGCCTCAGCCTCCCAAAAGGGCTGGGATTACAGTCGTGAGCCACTGTGCCTGGCCGTAAAGACACTATCTTATTTTATTTTTAGGATAATAACTAATTAGGGTAACCAATTAGGGTCTAACCCCTAGGTCAAGTGAGCACTACCATGGTTATGTAAAAGAAGTAGAGATAAAACAGATATTATCTAAACCAATTAAGTTTGTGGCTATTGAATACATAGTAAATTTTAATATACATGGTTCCTTTCCCTGAAATCAACACACACCAGGACATTCCCCCAAATGGGAAAAACCTCATCTATAACAGACATATATATTATCTTAGAAGCTTTCAGGTCCTTGTAAATTTTCTATTCTCTTCTTAAAGCTGAAGAAAATATGCTCAACAAATATAGCCAAAATGAACTCAAGAAAGCAATTAACTTTCATCAAATTGGAAAATGTAATTAAACCTCTCTTTAGTATTTCTGGACAAGTCAATTTATCCTTTACTTTAGAGTATATGTGATACGGTTTGGCACTGTATCCCCACCCCAATCTCATGTTGAATTGTAATCCCCAATGTTGGGGGAGGGACCTGGTAGGAGGTGATTTGATCATGGAGACAGATTTTCCCGTTGCTGTTCTCATGATAGTGAGTTCTCACAAGATCTGGTTGTTTGAAAGTGTGTAGCGACAGGTTCCAAGATGGCCAAACAGGAACAGCTCCAGTCTACAGCTCCTAGCGTGAGCGATGCAGAAGACGGGTGATTTCTGCATTTCCAACTGAGGTACTGGGTTCATCTCACTGGGGCTTGTCGGACAGTGGGTGCAGCCACGGAGTGTGAGCCGAAGCAGGGCAGGGCATCACTTCATTCCGGAAGCATAAGGGGTCGGGGGATTCCCTTTCCTAGCCAAGGGAAGCCGTGACAGACGGTACCTGGAATATCAGGACACTCCCACCCTAACACTGTGCTTTTCCAACGGTCTCAGCAAACGGCACACCAGGAGATTATATCTCGTGCCCGGCTTGGAGGGTCCCATGCCCATGAAGCCTCGT